>NC_064629.1:809181520-809484550 GCF_023864275.1 Schistocerca cancellata | reverse complement strand
GTTCTAGGAGCTACAGTCTGGAACAGCGCGACCGCTACGGTCGTAGGTTCGATTCCTGCCTCGGGCATCGATGTTTATGATGTCCTTAGGTTAGTTAGGTTTAAGTAGTTCTAAGTTCTAGGGGACTGATGACCTCAGATGTTAATTCCCATAGTGCTCAGAGCCATTTGAACCATTTTTGAATCATCTGAACCCGCTCCCCCCCCCTTCCCCTCGACTACCCCCCTCTCCCCGGGGGGTGATGTTGTGTAAATGGCTCAAGAGGTGCATATCAAAAGCACGAGAGGCCTCCATCACACAGATACATCACTCACCAGGTGTCCTCTCAGTTCAGAGCAGCCATCTCCAGAGGGCGCTCAATAATCAAAATCACTTTCTGCTTCCGTAGCCACATCCAGCACCGCGTCGTATTCGTCCGGCGATAGTGCTCCCAGCCTCCAGAAAGAGCAGTGTCAACTGGGGACTATTTTGCTTCCGCCTAGTACTGACGTAAATGAAGTTACTGCCGACAGGTAGAAAACACGGCCGGCCGGGGTGGCCAAGCGGTTAAAGGCGCTACAGTCTGGATCCGCGCGACCGCTACGGTCGCAGGTTCGAATCCTGCCTCGGGCATGGATGTGTGTGATGTCCTTAGGTTAGTTAGGTTTAAGTAATTCTAAGTTCTAGGGGACTGATGACCTTAGAAGTTAAGTCCCATAGTGCTCAGAGCCATTTGAACCATTTAGAAAACACGACGTGCTGTGGACACACTCTTAGTTCAGTATCTGCAGTCATTTCAATTCCTTGAGCCCACAGTTCCCGCAGATCAGCTGTTCTGACAACTGCCAGCAGTTTCTGCACTAGGCTATGCAGCACAGCTGTTCAGAAGAGAACTTCGACTTAGCATTCGCTGTTTACGGAGTAATGCAGACAGCCAAACGAGTTTATGCATAATACATTGAGTCATAATGACAATAACATAGACTGCCAAGAGACAGCAGTGTTATTTAGATCTCATCACATTATTTGTAGGCCGGCCGCTGTGGCTGAGCCGTTCTAGGAGCTTCCGTCCGGAACCGCGCTGCTGCTATGGTCGCAGGTTCGAATTCTGCCTCGGGCATGGATGTGTGTGATGTCCTTCGGTTAGTTAGGTTTAAGTAGTTCTAAGTCTGGGGTACTGATGACCTCAGATGTTAAGTCCCATAGTGCTTACAGCATTTTGAACCATTTGAACCACGTTAGTTGTAGGAGGACTACAAGTACGACACATCAAACTGTTACCGGCGTTAAATACCATCATAATTAGTGTATTAGTAAATGTTATTTGTTATTTCTTATTGTGTTGCCACATTTCCATCCTAGTATCGCTATGACAAGCAAGAGTCTAATTTGACAGTACTAGCGTGCAAACTGCCACCCTATTGAACCACAGCAGGAAATACTTTTCTGCTACCGTTGATGTTTGGGCAGAAATGATGTTAACATTCAGTAAAAACCTTTTAACAGTATTCTTATGACAACGGCCACAATGGTTGAAGTAGGACCTCCAGCTTCAACATGAATGAAAACTAGATTGCGAGCAGAACCGCATTTAGTCTAGAGTGGAGTGTTCCTTTCTTTCATCTATCCACTTATTACGGAGAATAATGCATAAAATTTCCACTTTTTATATTTAGATTTTATTTTTATTTTATCGGTATTCATCTCAGCCAGAAGCCAAGATGTTGTGGCTTTATTTTAATGACTCAGCGACCTCGTCTGCGGGAACGGTTGCGTAGAAGAGCAGAAATCTAGATGTGATGTTTCAGGAGAAGTAGTAAATATTTAAGGAGGTGCTAGCACAGACGTATTCAAATAAAACGTTCTACGTAAAATGTGTTAAATTTTTATTGCGTGTAGAGATACAAATGCTAGCAAGTAACTCAAACAAATACCCACAGAACGTATTAAGCAAAGGCAAATGATTAAATTCGATGTTAATTTTCATACATTCCACCGGCGACCTCAATTCACTTTCGAACTATCTTGACACCACCACTTGTAGATTTTCTGAGGTCACCTTGGCGATCTTTTATGAGGCAGCACTATTCATAAAATAGCCAACGGCCTTGCCGCAGTGGTAACTCCGGTTCCCGTCAGATACAGGAGTTAAAAGCTGTGTGGCTTGGCTAGCACTTGGATGGGTCACCGTCCGCGTCTGACTAGCGCTATTGGCAAGCGGGGCGCACTAAGCCCTTGTGAGGCTAATTGAGGAGCTATTTGATTGAGAAGTAGCGGCCATGGTCACGAAACCTGAGAACGGCCGGGAGAGCAGTGAGGTGACCACATGGCTCTCCATATCCGCATCCAGTGACGCCTATCGGCAGAGGATGACACGGCGATCAGTCGGTACCCTTGGCCTTCCTAGGTCTGTTACAATTCATAATCTGAATAATCAATTCGTCAACAAGTGTGGAAATCCTGCGTGTACTTATTGAAGTTCTACCTTACAGAAACCAAATAATGTCTTCCACAACATCCACACTATGTTTATATGCACGTTCAAAATGGTTCAAATGGCTCTGAGCACTATGGGATTTAACATCTTAGGTCATCAGTCCCCTAGAACTACTTAAACCTAACTAACCTAAGGACATCACACAACACCCAGCCATCACGAGGCAGAGAAAATCCCTGACCCGGCCGGGAACCGAACCTGGGAACCCGGGCGTGGAAAGCGAGAACGCTACCGCACGATCACGAGATGCGGGCAAGCACGTTCAGATGACATGTCACAACTGGACTGCCGGCCGTAGGTCGAATCCTGCCTCGGGCATCAATGTGTGTGATGTCAAAATGGCTCAAATGGTTGTGAGCACTATGGGACTTAACATCTTAGGTCATCAGTCCCCTAGAACTTAGAACTACTTAAACCTAACTAACCTAAGGACATCACACAACACCCAGCCATCACGAGGCAGAGAAAATCCCTGACACCGCCGGGAATCGAACCCGGGAACCCGGGCGTGGGAAGCGAGAACGCTACCGCACGACCACGAGATGCGGGCTGTGTGATGTCCTTAGGTTAGTTAGGTTTGAGTAGTTCTAAGTTCTAGGGGATAGATGACCTCAGAAGTTAAGTCCCATAGTGCTCAGAGCCATTTGAACCATTTTGAGCAGCTGGACGTTGAACCAGTCCCGCGCATTTATTGAAAACACTAGGATTCTCGTACTCTGCGGTTAGAAAATAATTTACCGTATTGTCTACTAGCAGCAGCAGCGTTCCCATTGCAAAACTCGCACACAAATACCGTACTGGCACACTAGGCGTTTTAAATACGTGCTGTATGCTTAAACTATACAGCAGAACTGGCCAAAATATCACAACCACAGTAAAAAATTCATGAAATGATAATTAAATGGACACCCTAGATGCAAACAGGCGTTGATGTACTTCATTGGGGACATGTTGAAAATGTGTGCCCCGACCGGGACTCGAACCCGGGATCTCCTGCTTACGTGGCAGACGCTCTAGCCATCTGAGCCACCGTGAGCACAGAGGACAGTGCGTCTGCAGGGACTTATCCCTTGCACGCTCCCCGTGAGATCCACATTCCCAACATGTCCACACCACTACATTCGTAGTGCGCCTAATAGATGTTTGCCCATCATACTCATTACTCGTGGCAGATTAATCTACCAAGTCCCGTACGAGTTCGGGCATAGCGTGTGCGTTCGCACAAGAAGGTCAATGGCCGGGAAGCCATATTTTAACTATATATGACGGTAGTCTGTTCCCGAAAGAACAGTTACCGTGGATGACCATGCAGCTTTGCTAGAAATGAAATGATAATTAAATGGACACCCTAGCTGCAAACAGGCGTTGATGTACTTCATTGGGGACATGTTCGAGTCCCGGTCGGGGCACACATTTTCAACATGTCCCCAATGAAGTACATCAACGCCTGTTTGCAGCTAGGGTGTCCATTTAATTATCATTTCATTTCTAGCAAAGCTGCATGGTCATCCACGGTAACTGTTCTTTCGGGAACAGATACTACCGTCATATATAGTTAAAAAATTCAGTTGTGAGAACTCAAGCACAACTTCAAGACTTGCACTTCAAAATAAAACTGACAATCGATAACTAAACCCACAGCAGTTAGAGTACCAAGACGCGAAACGAAAGGTTATCTTTGTGATATGTGTGTATCTCTGTATCCAATAAAGATTATACACGTGTTATATGCAATGTTTCATTCGAATTGATCTATACTACCACTTCCTAAAATATTTAGTATTCTTTTTGAAATATGATGTATAACATGAAGAGGACAAGCCACTGACTTACAGTAAGATGGCCAATTCCCTAGGGAACTCTATAAGACATTTTTGTCGAATGCTGCATACCTACTTTAGTTCATCCAGTTCTTATTGGATAGGACAGTGCTACCGTGGTAGGGTTTGTCTTGGGATCAATGTCTTCAAATTTTAGTACGGTTTGAATAATGTCTAGCTGTGAAAATGATCAGTACTTATCGCAAGCAAGGGAAAGAGGAATATTACATACGACGAGCCATTAGAGACAGAGCACAAACTCGAATTGGATAAGAATGGAGAAGGAGGAATTCGGCCACGTTCTTTTTAAAGAAACAATCACTATATTCACCTTCATGACTTCAGATAAACAGCGGACACACTAAATTTTGCTGGCGTACGGTGATTTGAACTCCCATTTTCTCCAATACGTACCGCTGGTCTCGGTGTTATTGTCGATTAGTACCAACGCCCATGGGTGAAAACTGAAATAAATAAAATTATTTATGTCGCAGCATATTGTGAGTGAAGACATATACATTAACCCAAACTTCCCATAATGTCTGTCCCGTCACCTTAACATGCGTTACGAGTTCAAGAGTACGTATCCCATGTCCTCATCTTCTTTCGCTCTTTCGAGTCTAAATTAATACAACAGTAATTTATGTTCGGCGGCTATTCAATGTTCTAACCACAGTACGTGTTCCTTTTTCATTATCACACTCAAAAAAGTTTCTTAATATTATATATAGCGAATATTAAGATTTTTTTTAGTCAGATAATGAAAAAGGAATCCGTACTGTGGTTAAACATGAAATAGCCGCCATATACAGGGTGGTCCATTGATAGTGACCGGGCCAAATATCTCACGAAATAAGCATCAAACGAAAAAACTACAAAGAACGAAACTCGTCTAGCTTGAAGGGGGAAACCATCCCCTAGATGGCGCTGCCACAGGTCAAACGGATATCAACTGCGTTTTTTTAAATAAGAACCCCCATTTTTAATTACAATTCGTGTAGTATGTAAAGAAATATGAATGTTTTAGTTGGATCACTTTTTTCGCTTTGTGATAGATGGCGCTATAATAGTCACAAACGTATAAGGACGTGGTATCACGTAACATTCCGCCAGTGCGGACGGTATTTGCTTCGTGGTACATTACCCGTGTTAAAATGGACCGTTTACCAATTGCGGAAAAGGTCGATATCGTGTTAATGTATGGCTATTGTGAAAAAATATGCCCAACGGGCGTGTGCTATGTATGCTGCTCGGTATCCTGGACGACATCATCGAAGTGTCCGGACCGTTCGCCGGATAATTACGTATAATTACGTTAACAGGAAGTGTTCGCCGGCAGGGGTGGCCGAGCAGTTCTATGCGCTACTGTCGCAGGTTCGAACGGTGCCTCGGGCATGGATGTGTGTGATGTCCTTAGGTTAGTTAGGTTTGAGTAGTTCTAAGTTCTAGGGGAGTGATGACCTCGTAAGTTAAGTCCCATAGTGCTCAGAGCCAGGAAGTGTTCAGCCACATGTGAAACGTCATCCACGACATGCAACAAATGATGATACTCAAGTAGGTGTTCTAGCTGCTGTAGCGGTTATGCCGCACATCAGTAGCAGAAAATTGCGCTAGAATCGGGAATCTCAAAAACGTCGGTGTTGAAAATGCTACATTAACATCGATTGCACCCGTACCATATTTCTATGCACCAGGAATTGCATGGCGACGGCTTTGAACGTCGTGTACAGTTCTGCCACTGGGCACAAGAGAAATTACGGGACGATGAGAGATTTTTTGCACGTGTTCTATTTAGCGACAAAACGTCATTCACCAACAGCGGTAACGTAAACCGGCATAATATGCACTATTGGGCAATGGAAAATCCACTATGGCTGCGACAAGTGGAACATCATCGACCTTGGCGGGTTAATAAATGGTGCGACATTATTGGAGGAAGGATAATTGCCCCCATTTTATCGATGGTAATCTAAATGGTGCAATGTATGCTGATATCCTACGTAATGTTCTACCGATGTTAGTACAAGATGTTTCACTACATGACAGAATGGCGACGCACTTCCAACATGATGGATGTCCGGCACATAACTCGCGTGCGGTTGAAGCGGTATTGAATAGCATATTTCATGACAGGTGGATTGGTCGTCGAAGCACCATACCATGGCCCGCACGTTCATCGGATCTAACGTCCCCGGATTTCTTTCTATAGGGAAAGTTGAAGGATATTTGCTATCGTGATCCACCGACAACGCCTGACAACACGCGTCAGCGCATTGTCAATGCATGTGCGAACATTACGGGAGGTGAACTACTCACTGTTGAGAGGAATGTCGTTACACGTATTGCCAAATGCATTGAGGTTGACGGACATCATTTTGAGCATTTATTGCATTAATGTGGTATTTACAGGTAATCACGCTGTAACAGCATGCGTTTTCAGAAATGATAAGTTCCCAAAGGTACATGTATCACATTGGAACAACCGAAATAAAATGTTCAAACATACCTGCGTTCTGTATTTTAATTTAAAAAACCTACCATCTACCAACTGTTCGTCTAAAATTGTGAGCCATATGTTTGCGACTATTACAGCGCCATCTATCACAAAGCGAAAAAAGTGGTCCAACTAAAACATTCATATTTCTTTATGTTCTACACGAATATGTAAGAAAAAATGGGGGTTCCTATTTTATAAAACGCAGTTGATATCCGTTTGACCTATGGAAACGCCATCTATCGGTCCAACCATAGCGCCATCTGGTTTCCGCCTTCAAGCTAGGAAAGTTTCGATCTTTGTAGTTTTTTCGTTTGACGCTTCTTTCGTGAGATATTTGGCCCGGTCACGATCAATGGACCACCCTGTATAGCTTCCTCTGCTACAGAAACTTAGGAAAAACGGAAGTTTTTGTGCTCCAAACCGCTGAATCGAAAAGTGCTGCGTGTTTAACCCCATAGACTCTCCACTCAGCAGCAGCCGGCAACAGTCAGCAGTCAGCACTTTGCGGCGATCAGCTTCACTTCTTATCAAGCTCAGGTAAGGAATGCCGAGGCTGGTAAAGCATAAAATGGTTCAAATGGCTCTGAGCACTATGGGACTCAACATCTTAGGTCATAAGTCCCCTAGAACTTAGAACTACTTAAACCTAACTAACCTAAGGACATCACACACACCCATGCCCGAGGCAGGATTCGAACCTGCGACCGTAGCTCGTAAAGTAAAGTATACTAGCGGGCTACTGTATACAAGTGCGACCTAGAGATGGTCTCTCCATTCTTTTTTTATGGCGGGCGCCACCTCGCATTATGCTTTTGTGGAGGGCGAAGACATGTCCGTAGCCAACATAACTGGAGGAGAAGATGCTAAAGGTTCATGTGGCTTCAGAGCGCCGATGCAGCTCGGTCATTTGAAGTTCATGTTGTATGGCCTGTTTGGGCGCCAGTTCTTCGAATGCGGAACAGTTGGTTTTCCTAAGTGCTGGTGTGCCCTCTAACCATGTTCGAACGTAACAGCTCCAACTTTAAGAAAACTTGCCATCTTGATTGATTTTATATTAACTGAATAGTGAACGGAGAAAATGTTTAGTCCTCTCTACTCGATAGTGCCCCATTCAGGCATGGCATTGGTGGTGTTTTTTGTTCGGAAAAAGTTAGTTTTTATATCTGAACTGATTGATTTAATTACGAAGGTCTTTAATTACGCAGTTGATAGGTCTGTCATTAGTACAAATAAACCCTTCATCTCGTTAGCAGCATGAATCTGTAATCGGTTTTTCTGGATTATTTTTATATCACTCTCTCTCTCTCTTTCTCTCTCTCTCTCTCTCTCTCTCTCTCTCTTTGTTTTCTGGTACAGGAAAGGATATTCTCGTAGGCTTCGCCACATGTTGCGTCTGCCCACGGAAAATCTATGGGCTACAGAATCAGTGGTGCTGCAATAAACTTTCGTTCGTGTGGGTTGTCACCATCTGTGTGTTTGAGACTAGGATAGCAGTGGTTACTGTGAGACCGGAGAAGTGGGATAGCGTCAAGTTCAAAATGGTTCAAATGGCTCTGAGCACTATGGGACTTAACATCTGTGGTCATCAGTCCCCTACAACTTACAACTACTTAAACCTAACTAACCTAAGGACATCACACACATCCATGCCCGAGGCAGGATTCGAACCTTCGACCGTAGCAGTCGCGTGGTTCCGGACTGAGCGCCTAGAACCGCGAGACCACCGCGGCCGGCGATAGCGTCAAGTCATCGCTTACTCGACAAATGAAGGTGGAGAGTCATTGGTGTATTGGCGGTTGTTCAGACGTAGACTCAGGTGACCAGGTGGTTAAATTTAGTCCTTGTGTTGTGATTATGTTTCAGCAATGGTTTACTGTTACAGGTTATACATACTGAAGATTCTGCTAACGACAGCTAATGGCTTAAAACTGCACCGTAACCGGTATCTGGCGTTGTACATTCGAAGAAATAAGAACACGAATCGTTATCGATCACCACATACCATCACTGTACCAAATGTAAGGGTGACTTCATCAGTTCTATGGGCAAAAGACTTCATGGAGGTTGTTGTACGAATGCGACGCGACCAGCTGCGTGCATTCCGGACGCCGGCCGTCGTGTCAAAGTTCCGTATTCGTAGTAGGCATGTACACCGCACTGAATTTCGATGGAGAATTGGTGTCTTCACATACCGAGCACGTTTATGTACATCTATATGATTGCTCTGCAATTCACAATTAAGTGCCTGGGAGAGGGTTCATCGAAACACCTTAAAGCTGCTTCTCCACCATTCCCCTCTCGAACAGTGCGGGAAAAGCGAACACGTAATTCTTTCCGTCGAGCTCTTATTTCTCTTATTTTATAGTAATGACCATTTTTCCTTATGTAGCTCGGCCTCAACAAAATAGTTTTACACTCTGGGGGGAAAGTTGGCGGTTGAAAGATCATGAGAAGGTCCTGCTGCATTTGTTTTAGTCCGCCACCCTAATTCGTGTATCATATCCGTGGCACTCTCTTCGTCATTTCGCGATAACACTCGTAGAAAATGAGCTGCCCTTCTCTGAACTTTTTCGATGTCCTCCGCCAATCCTATCCGATGCGCAGAGCAATACTCCAGAAGAGAGCGGACAAGCGAAGTGTGAGGAGTCTCTTTAGTAGACCTATTACCTTTTCTAAGTGTTCTGCCCGTACATCGCTGTCTTTGATTTGCTTTCTCCACAGCATTACGTATGTGATCGTTCCAATTTAAATTAGCCGGCCATTGTGGCCGAGCGGCTCTAGGCAC
Source organism: Schistocerca cancellata (assembly GCF_023864275.1). Lineage (NCBI taxonomy): Eukaryota > Metazoa > Arthropoda > Insecta > Orthoptera > Acrididae > Schistocerca > Schistocerca cancellata. Next base: position 809,474,972 of record NC_064629.1, on the reverse strand, counting down.
TTCAGTCCGGAACCGCGCTGCTGCTACGGTCGCAGGTTCGAAACCTGCCACGGGCATGGATGTGTGTGATGTCCTTAGGTTAGTTAGGTTTAAGTAGTTCTAAGTGTAGGGAACTGATGACCTCAGATGTTAAGTCCCATAGTGCTCAGAACTATTTGAACCAATTTAAATTATTCGTAATTATAATCTCTAAACATTTAGTTGAGTTTACAGCCTTTAGATTTGTATGATTTATCGTGTAACTGAAATTTAGCGGATTCTTTTTATTGCTCATGTGGATTGGTTCACACTTTTCATGATTTAGACTCAATTTTCACTTTTTGCACCATACAGATATTTGGTCTAAATCGCTTTACAGTTCGTTTTGATCATCTGATGACTTTACATGACGGTAAAAGACAGCATCATCTGCAGACAATCTAAGAGGACTTCTCAGATTGTCTCCTAAATCTTTTATGTAGATCAGGAACAAGCTGCAACGCAACCTTGGCGAACTCCAGCTATATCTTCTCTTTTACTCGATGACTTTCCGTCAGTTATTACGAACTCTAACCTTTCTAACAGGAAATCACGAATTCAGGCAAAAAGTTTCTGGGAATCAAAAAATTTGGAATCAGTTTGACGTCCCCTGTCGACGAGACTCATTACCTCGTGGGAGTAAAGGGCTGATTGTGTTTCACAAGAACGACATTTTCTGCATCCGTGTTGGCTATTTGTCAATAAATCGTTTTCTCCGAGGTTATTCATAATGTTAGAGTACAGTATATGTTCCAAAATCCTACTGCAAATCGACGTTAGTGATTGGGTGTCTAATTGAGCGGCTTACTCCTATTTCCTTTCTTGGATATTGATGTGACTTGCGCAACTTTCCAGTCTTTGGGCACAGTTCTTTCTACGAGTGAGAGGTTGTGTATGATTGCTAAGTATGGAGCTCTTGTATCAGCATACTCCGAAAGGAATCTCACTTGTATACAGTCTGGACCAGAAGCCTTGCCTTTCTCAAGAGTTTTAAGCTGCTTCGCTACAGCGAGGATATCTACATCTAAATTCTCATGTTGGCAATTGTCCTAGATTCGAATTGGGGAATATTTACTTCGTCTTCTTTTGTGAAGGAACTTCGGAGAAAGCCGGCCGGTGTGGCCGAGCGGTTCTAGGCGCTTCAGTCTGGACCCGCGTGACCGCTACGGTCGCAGGTTCGAATCCTGCCTCGGGCATGGATGTATGTGCTGTCCTTAGGTTAGTTAGGTTTAAGTAGTTCTAAGTTCTAGGGGACTGATGACCTCAGATGTTGAGTCCCATAGTGCTCAGAGCCATTTCGGAGAACCGTGTTTAGTAAATCTGCGCCGGCCGGGTGGCCGAGCGGTTCTAGGCGCTACAGTCCGGAACCGCGTGACCGCTACAGAATCCTACCTTGGGCATGGATGTGTGTGACGTCCTTACGTTAGTTAAGTTTAAGTAGTTCTACATTCTAGGGGACTGATGACCTCAGATGTTAAGTCCCATAGTGCTCAGAGCCATTTGAAGTAAATCTGATTTAGTAGTACAATGACAGTAGACAATGTTCTGAAGTTGATAGGAGTCTGAACTCATAATCATCTTCCAAACATTTGCGAAAGTGATGCAATCCGACAAGACAATGTCTGTGTGTGGAGTGGTATCTGTTTAAATGAACTTACTTCCAAATGGAAGAGTGAATATATGTCTACAGATATGCACATTTTTATTGTTGGATGATAGGTGCTGATTTCAACGTACAAAACGAAAACGCTTGGATGCCTACTACTCGTCTCATTGAGGAATATCTCGACAGCAAAAAGTTCATCGGCTACAGTAACCCACTCGATCAGCCCATCTAGATCTACATCTACATTTATACTCCGCAAGCCACCTAACGGCATGTTATAGTCTTAGGTGGAGATTTCAATTTACCAGATATAGACTGAACAGTCTAATGAGTACACAGTATGGTTTGAGAGTAAATTGAAGATAGACGAAGGTAATGAGAAGTAGTAGAAATCAGAACAGCGAGAAACTTAACATCAGGACTGATGGTCACGAAGTCAGTTAAGTTAAGGAATTCTGCTACCTAGGCAGTAAAATAACCAATGACGGACGGAGCAAGGAGGACATCAAAAGCAGACTCGCTATGGCAAAAAAAGGCATTTCTGGCCAAGAGAAGTCTACTAATATCAAATACCGGCCTTAATTTGAGGAAGAAATTTCTGAGGATGTACGTCTGGTTCAAAAATGGTTCAAATGGCTCTGAGCACTATGGGACTCAACTGCTGTGGTCATAAGTCCCCTAGAACTTAGAACTACTTAAACTTAACTAACCTAAGGACATCACACACATCCATGCCCGAGGCAGGATTCGAACCTGCGACCGTAGCGGTCGTGCGGTTCCAGACTGTGGCGCCTTTAACCGCTCGGCCACTCCGGCCGGCAATGTACGTCTGGAGTACAGCATTGTATGGTAGTGAAACATGGACTGTGGGAAAACCGGAACAGAAGAGAGTCGAAGCATTTGAGATGTGGTGCTATAGACGAATGTTGAAAATTAGGTGGACTGATAAGGTAAGGAATGAGGAGGTTCTACGCAGAATCGCAGAGGAAAGGAATATGTGGAAAACACTGATAAGGAGAAGGGACAGGATGATAGGACATTTGCTAAGACATGAGGGAATGACTTCCATGGTACTAGAGGGAGCTGTAGAGGGCAAAAACTGTAGAGGAAGACAGAGATTGGAATATGTCAAGCAAATAATTGAGGACGTAGGTTGCAAGTGCTACTCTGAGATGAAGAGGTTAGCACAGGAAAGGAATTCGTGGCGGACCGCATCAAACCAGTCAGTAGACTGATGACCCAAAAAAAAAAAAGACTGGGACACTCAGATGTTTAGGACGGGTGGTCGGGACAGAGCATCGAGTGACATTATACTGAGTGCACTATCCGAAAATTACCTCGAGCAATTAAACAGAGAACCGACTCGTGGAGATAACATCTTGGGCCTACTGATAACAAACAGACCCGAACGTTTCGACTCTGTAAGCGCAGAACAGGGAATCAGTGATCATAAGGCCGTTGCAGCATCCCTGAATATGGAGGTAAATAGGAATATAAAAAAAGGGAGGAAGGGTTATCTGTTTAGCAAGAGTAATAGAAGGCAGATTTCAGACTACCTAACAGATCAAAACGAAAATTTCTGTTCCGACACTGACAATGTTGAGTGTTTATGGCAGGCACAGGGCACAGGACATATCTGGAGCGCTCTCGGAAGGCCTGTAGCTTCTCACTGCCCACATGGTCAGACTATTGTTGCACCGAGAGCACAAATTCAAGGCGTATGGTATTCACTTCCTTAGAGAACCACTTATCTCTGTGTATTTGATATTTCTTCTAGGAACGGTATCATTCGATAATCGTGTTAATTGAGCTGTAGCAAACAACCACAGCCATTATTTGGAGCCGTTATGGTCATGCATGGGGTTGAGTGGCGGCCCTCTGCAACTACCGATTCCACAATCGCAAATACAGCCTTGGGATCCAGACCGAAGCGAGATGTAATATCAGGAACGATAAACCGCAGTCGCAGAAAGCCATGAATTCCGACACGTGTTTGTAGAATTCTCTCCGTGTTACAGGAGCATTACACGATCGTCTCGCAAAGAACCAACATTCAAATGCGATTTCTGAACGAGAAACTGGCTGTGTCTGTTATATACAGAATGTACAGGAGACGGCGATACTCCCACCGAACTCCTGCGATTGCTCTGAGATGCTAATCCTTTGCATATCCAAGCGTGTACTACACTTCATGCCAATTTGATGTTTGTTACATGCCGCCTTAATGGCGCTGCAGTTTTATTGTCGACCAGTATAGAAATCGAAAGCAAAAGCTCGACTTGTGCGGACGACATGAGACAGATCGGCCAAAGCGTGTGAACGGTATCCCAGAGCACCGAGCCGCGCGCGGTAACGTAGAGGACATTCGAATCCCAAGTGCTTTAGTTTGCTGAGTTTTGTTTTTGTTGAGCCGGCTGGCCGTCGGGCCAGTGAGTTGCTGGCGCGTGTATGGCGGCAGGGGGCGGCGTGGCGCCGTGTTCCTGTCTGTTCACGACTCCCGACTCCTGTTACACCGCATGACAAACGCGACCGGCCGGGAATATACCTCTCCTTTCACCTAGCCCACTGTCGAACTGCCCGCAGCCGGACCGGCATTTTAGGAACGATTTATAAGCTCTCGATTTATGGCCCAACTCGTATGTGGGACTTCCATTACCTTGTCAGAACTCATTGCGGCATTACATGATAATATGCGGGGGCACTCTTGTGACGTCCGTAATACGAAAAATGTGTTACCGCGGACTGTATATTCCCGCAAACGGATGGGTGGACGCGATGCACAGAGTGAATGTGGTTATGTGCTTTCCAGGACAGCAACGGGTACTGAGGGTCAAGACAACTCGGAAAGCTCTATGTGAACGTGAGTCCCACTTGCTGCGTTTTTATTGCAGTTTTTGTGCTTTAAAGGTACAGTTTCTTACCACGACGTATGATGGTTTAGTTGACACCTATTTCTCGATCATAATTTTGCAATTAGATCTATACAATCTAGATAAACATTCCACTATTATGATAGCCGAGCTGATTGCCATTTTGGAAACCCTGCTATTCACACAGACAGTCATCAACAATGATAGTACGTCAGCCCTACAACTGATTAGAAACCATTACACGAGGGCCACTCCAAACGAAATGCACACTATTTTTGTAAACATACAGTTTTCATTCCGCATGTGTGAAATTTTTGCAGTGTGTAGATATATCCTTCCCGCTTGTTTTCAAACTTAGTTCAACCTGTTCCCATGAGTGGCGCCGTCACAGCATGTCTTCAAGATGGCTGCTACACTTGACGTTCGTCAGAAGCAACGTGCTGTCATAGAATTCTTGTGCTGTGAAAACGAGACAATGGGGAACATCCACAAGATGCTGAAAAAGGTGTATGGAGATGCTGCTGTCGATCGCTGTACAGTTAGTCGGTGGGCAAGCAGGTTACGTGATGAAAGCGGGCACGGCAATATTGAGGATTGTCCTCGTAGCGGCAGGCCTCGTACTGCACACACTCCAGACAATGTGCAGAGAGTTAACGAATTGGTGACTGCTGACAGACGCATCACAGTGAACGAATTGTCACGCTACGTTGGGATAGGGGAAGGAAGTGTTTGCAGAATACTGAAAGTGTTGGCGTTAAAAAAAGGTTTGTGCCAGGTGGGTTCCCAGGATGTTGACAGTGGCTCACAAAGAAAGAAGAAAAACGGTATGCAGCGAACTTTTGGAACAATACGAGAATGGTGGAGGTGAATTTCTTGGAAGAATTGTGACAGGTGATGAAACATGGCTCCATCATTTTTCACCAGAGACGAAGAGGCAATCAATGGAGTGGCATTATGCAAATTGACCCAAGAAAAAAAATTCACAACCACACCTTCTGCTGGAAAAGTTATGGCAACGGTGTTTTTCGATTTCGAAGGACTCTTGCTTGTGGACATCATGCCAAGTGGAACCACCATAAATTCTGATGCATATGTGACGACACTGAAGAAACTTCAAGCTCGACTGAGTCGTGTTCGACCACATCGGCAAAAGCAGGATGTTTTGCTGTTGCACGACAATGTACGGTCACATGTCAGTAAAAAAACCATGGAAGCGATCACAAAACTCGAATGGACAACACTGAAACATCTGCCTTACAGTTCTGACTTGGCTCCATGTGACTATCAACACTTTGGGAAACTGAAAGACTCTCTTCGTGGAACAAGGTTTGAAGATGATGATTCCCTTGTGCGCGCTGCCAAACAGCGGCTCTAACAGGTCTGTCCAGAATTTTACAGTGCGGATATATACAGACGCTGGTTCCAAGATGGCGTAAGGCAGTTGAGAGGGATGGAAATTATGTGGAGAAATGAAAATATTGTTCCTGTAGTATGTATCTACACACTGTAAAACTTTCAAACATGTAAAATAAAAGATGGATTCAAAAAGAAATAGTGTGCATTTCTTTTGGAGTGGCCCTCGTAATAGTTGTACTAACTCCATAATTGTAGCATTGATCAATGTTGTGTATCGGGTGCAGGGGAATTATCGCACCATCGTGACAGTATGGATGAAAGGCTACTGTGGGAAACCTACCAAAAGAAGCATCTCTACTTGGAGCTATTAAGTATGATAAACTACCTCTCACAGATATAATACCCATTCTCAGAGAGCGGTTGCGTCGAGCTGGCAAGAGGGATGGTCGAGAATATCTAAAATCAAAAGCAATCACTACGCACCAATACATCACAAGATTCTAGGAGTACCATGCTGCGCCGGCCGCAGTGGCCGAGCGGTTAAAGGCGCTACAGTCTGGAACCGCACGACCGCTACGGTTGCAGGTTCGAATCCTGCCTCGGGCATGGATGTGTGTGATGTCCTTAGGTTAGTTAGGTTTAAGTAGTTCTAAGTTCTAGGGGACTTATGACCACAGCAGTTGAGTACCATAGTGCTCAGAGCCCTTTGAACCAGTACCATGGTGCAATAAGCACAAACATTGAGGAGTTTCACGACAGTTATACCACGGCTGAAGTTTAATCACCGGAAGTTCAACAAACATCTCTATCGACTCAACCTAAGCCAAGCCATATGTTTCTACAGCTTCAAATGGCTCTGAGTATTATGGGACTTAACATCTGAGGTCATCAGTCCCCTATAACTTAGAACTACTCATACCTAACTAACGTCACACACATCCATTCCCGAGGCAGAATTCGAACCTACGACTGTAGCGGTCGCGCGGTTCCAGACTGAAGCGCCTAGAACCGCTCGGCCATCTATAGCTTCCTCGGAACACATATCACATAAACATACTTGAAAGTAATCTCCGGGATCCTGCTCATCTGTTTCCAAGCAGCCTCAAAGCCTTGTTAGCTTCAAAAAAATGGCTCTGAGCACTATGGGACTTAACTTCTAAGGTCATCAGTCCCCTAGAACTTAGAACTACTTAAACCTAACTAACCTAAGGACATCACACACAGCCATGCCCGAGGCAGGATTCGAACCTGCGACCGTAGCGGTCACGCGGTTCCAGACTATAGCGCCTTTAACCGCTTGGCCACACCGGCCGGCTCCTTGTTAGCTTCCAACGATATAGCGACGTATAAAATACTAAACGAATTCCTCTACAGTGGCAACGCCCTGGCATAGCTCCTACGCTGCTCATCTAATGCTCTTGGTAATTATAAAACCAGGGGACGACTAAAGCACAATTAACTCACTATATTCCCATGTGCTACTCAGCACGATATGCAACACTCAGCCTATAAATATACGTCACTACGTGCCTCCTACACGTATGTGTCTGAATACTAGTGTATCTCTACGTATGGTTGTTGTAACCAACTCTGGTTCTTGTATACTGTTCTCGTGTTCTATCTAGATGGCACTTACTGACCTGCAGAGATATTCAGTTCTCCATCCGCAGATTTTGAAACAGTACTTAAAGGATATACAAAGGAACATTTTACTGCTAATTTAGATGCATAGTCATAAATATGGATTAATATGGACTGCATTGAGAATATACTCAACATGAACCAACACCGATTTAACATTTCTTATTGTGTTACCAGTAGGAGTATACGACTTAAACGTTTGTCTAAAGAAGCTGTAGTACTGCATAACATTTCCTATGTTGAGAGGACTTTATGAGCACGTTCCGAAAGGCAATAAACTAAACAAAATGTCTGCAATTCAACTACGGTTCTTTCCCCAGTTGGTATGCGAGGAACCCCACACTGCAAGAGCGACGATAGACCGCTTGCCTTTTCAGTCCTCAACAAGAAGAGTTCCTCGAGAACCTATTACTCAACCATGTCTCTCTTCCTGTATCCAATATCTTCCTTTTAGGCTCATCAGATGTGTGTAAACACAAAATAATATCAAGGTACTTAACTTTTAGAAACTGGTGTATTTAAGTTGTAAGAGTCTAACGTACGTGATTATTAAATACATTGTTCCTTTGCACCCAGCTTATATTATACATAAAGAACATTTTGTTATACAGAATAACAAGTTATACTCATTAAGTTTACGGAGGTTTTTGTGGTGTTTAATACTCTGAAACTGTCACGATTGTCTACAAGAACTGTTTGGCTCTGGATGCTGAATAACTGGTTGGATTAATTTGGTTATCACGTTCTTTATTGCGATTAACGCTTCTAAATTGAGGAGGTTTTGTATAAAGAGCATTTTATGGATAGTGAATAATTTTTATTCTTAATAGTGATCACTATGTTCTTTACTGTGTTTGATACTCAAAACTTTTACACCAAAAGAGCATTTCGTTATGTGTATAACACAACTGTTTAAGTTAAACCTTAGCCATGCTGTGGGATTTAAGGTGCCTATCGCACTTTGTATTCTTTTCATGTTTCGCACACTGAGTGGTTAACTGAATTGAAACTCATTGTAATCTTTATTTATATTGTAGTGCTTTATTGCTGCTTTGGTCTGAAACATCACAAGACTTTTCCTTCTGAGTCCCTCAGCACGTAAGTGCATACTTTTTCTTTCCCAATCGTTACTAAGGTCAAGCTTATTTCAGTATGAAAAATCTTTCTTATATTTCATTCGTTTTTAATCCTACTGTTGTCCACTTCTGTAGCTCGGTGGTTCGCGTGTCTGGTTGATGTGCGGATGACCAGGTTTCGACTCCCGGTACTGCCAGCGACTTTTCCTTGCCGGGAGAAATGGTGCGGTGGGCACGCACCTCGTGAGACCAATTGAGCAGCCGCTTGAATGAGAATCATGGGCTCCAAGATCAAGACAGTCGACTATGACCATAGAACAGTGTGCTGAGCCTCGCCCTACGTACCACATCCAATGACGCCACTGGCAGCGTATGACACGGCGGTCTGTCGGTTCCGATTGACCCAGACGGGCCAGAATGCAAATCTTTGCTGCATAACGCGACTGAAGGAAATAATGTTCTACAATACTACTTCGCGATACAGACCTAAATAACCCTTTACATTGGAATTGGTTCTCAGTCATCCGTACTTCTGTGATTCACACTATGAGCTGATGCTGAATTATGTGATTACACTTAAAGTGATAATGAATCTAAATCTCATGTGCCTTCCGATGGACTTCCTGAAGGGAGTGATGGCAAAACCAAATTTTACATTGTAAAAATCATATTTGAAAATGGTGTAACATACGTCATGTATCTGAATTCTAGGTGAAAATATTATTGTTCATCTTTCAGGACTCAAAGGTGTTACCAGGAACGTTGAAACTGCAAGTACTTTGAAAGCCTGGCATTTGTTTGTTTCTGATGCCGCAAGCACAGAAACGTTCAGGGGACTACGCCCATGTTAGGCAAAATAGTTTGATTTATTGAGTGAAATGCTGTTACTTGACTTTCCTGTTTGTGAAGATGTGTGAAGTCAGGTCAAGAAGATGTGGCATTGTTTACTTCGAAGGGGACTGGCAGGTTCAAATGGTGCAAATGGCTCTGAGCACTATGGGACTTAACATCTATGGTCATCAGTCCCGTAGAACTTAGAACTACTTAAACCTAACGAACCTAAGGATATCACACAACACACCCAGTCCTCACGAGGCAGAGAAAATCCCTGACCCCGCCGGGAATCGAACCCGGAAACCCGGGCGTGGGAAGCGAGAACGCTACCGCACGACCACGAGCTGCGGACGGACTACCCACGGAGCTATTATTCAGTACTCAGGTAAATCAGTAAGTGACCAATTGTAATGTTTTCTGCCAGACTGAACATTCTGAGGTCAACAGTGTCATTATTCCGAGGTTCAGAGAGAAGATCTGATTCAGCAACATATGAGAGGCGGAGAGCTGATACGTGCGAGGAATGGTATGCACATTTGTTGAATAAGTAATTCGGAGCACATCTTCATTCAAGACGCACAGAAAATCAAGATCTGAAATGTTCGCAAATCATGCAGACAGCCTGATAACAACCAGAAACCTGTGCGAATAATGCGAGGAACCGAACGTACATTTACGGGGCAAGTAAATTTCAGCATATCCCCAGTCAACACGCACAAGGATCTGAAGCGTGCGCAACACATGCAGACAGATAAACCGAAAAAGGTGCCGAATGTGCCGCATTTTTTATTGTACCCGATATGTTCATTTTGTGGCTGGAAACTGCAGTTTGTTTGGTCCAATCAAAATTTATATTTTACGTTTTTCTCGTGTCTTCATATAACAAATAATTTTATTGTATTTGCTAACTATTATTTGATTTTGCATTTTAGAAGTCTGTGAAACCGCATAAGCGGGGTAGCGCAGTGGTTAGCACACTGGACTCACATTCTGGAGGACTACGGTTCAAACCAGAATCCAGGCATTGTGATTTAGGTTTTCGTTAGTTCCCTGAATTACTAAAGGCAAATGGCGAGATGGTTGCTTCGGAACGGCACGGCCGCTTAGCTTCTCCATCCTTCCCTAATGCTAGCTTGTGCTCCAATGACCTCGATGTCGGCCGTTGTACACTACTCTTCTCCTCCTCCTCTGTTCCTCATCCACAGACCAAAGGACGAAAACAAAAACATAACGTCCTAGTTCCATCGTCTTCTTTACAATTCCGCGAACATCTTAGTTTCGTACTCAGACAGGCATTTCCCACACCAAACCAAATTTAGTACTGAAGACAATAACAATAACAGCACTCAAACATGTCCTTATTATTCTTATATTGTTTCAGGAGCAGACCAGCAGTCGCCCTTTGCGACGGAACTGCAACGGCGTTCCGTGGTATCACAGAGAAGGTATCACTCAAATGAGAAATCACCTACACATTATCCAGCGAGTTTGCGCGGAGGAAAAGATATTCAGTTTGTATTCGGGAGATGTAGTGCTCAAATTCCTGTGTGCCAGTCCTAGCATCCAGGTATTACGTGGTTTCCACAAATCTCTACAGGCGATTGCTTGCAATGTTCTTTTAGATATGCTATGACCGATGTCCTTTCCCTTCTTGTCCATCCCGAGTTAGCACTGTATCTGTACTGGTCTCGATGTTAGAACTTCAACCTCTTATTTTTCATCGTCCATTCTACACTTTAATTATTCCAATAAGGCAGTAACACGACCACTCCAAATGTGACAGTCCAATAGCAGTATTTACTTCAGCTCTGGCAGAATCAGAGTATTTACTGCTGGATGCTGTTGCAGAATCGGCAACCTCATAAATACAGTCACAGTATGCCAGGACAGCAAAGATTAAGCATCGTGCAGCGCCTTGTCGCCCCACGAACATTCATTCCGGCGAGTCTGCCTCGGATTCCCCTAGAACGACCATTCATTACTGTGAGGTCACATGAATCACTAATCGCCCCACTGCTGAAGGAAGCGACAAGAAACATTATAGTTTAACGTTCCGTCGACAGCGAGGTCGTTAGAGAAAGAGCACAAGCTCGGATTACGAGAGGATCGGGTAGAAAATCGGCCAAACCTAAATCGGGAAACCTAAATTAGGATGACCGGTCTCGGATTTGAACCGTCGCCCTCCTGAATCTACTTCCAGAGTGCAGCCACTGCGGCGTCTCGCTCGTTCCGTTGACTGATTCATGTTCGTAGCTGCTGGCCACCGAAGCTTATTTGCCCCTGGCAGTTCGTTTACGCTCTGTGGTAACAGTTTGTGTCTTGACGTCATTTAGACGTACTTCAATAGACTCCGGAAGACAGTCCTTACAAACGAAAGATCTGACACTCGACCTGCTGTTAGCCGCCGCGCTGGCTTAGCATTCATTACCTATCTTCTACTAACAAGGGAACCTCCCCATCGCACCCCTCTCATATTTAGTTATAAGTTAGCACAGTGGATAGGCCCTAAAAAACTGAACACAGATCAATCGAGAAAACAGGAAGAAGTTGTGTGGAACTATGAAAAAAAGAAGCAAAATATACAAACTGAGTAGTCCATGTGCAAGATAGGCAACATCAAGAAGAACATAATCTGAGGGGCGCCATGGTCCCGTGGTTAGCGTGAGCAGCTGCGGAACGAGAGGGCCTTGGTTGAAGTCTTCCCTCAAGTGAAAGTTTTAATTTTTTTCTTTGCGCAAAGTTATGATCTGTCCGTTCGTTCATTGACGTCTCTGTTCACTGTAATAAGTTTAGTGTCTGTTTTTAGCGACCGCACCGCAAAACCGTGCGATTAGTAGACGAAAGGACGTGCCTCTCCAATGGGAACCGAAAACATTTGATCGCAAGGTCATAGGTCAACCGATTCCTCCACAGGAAAACACGTCTGATATATTCTATACGACACTGGTGACGGGATGTGCGTCACATGACAGGAATATGTTGTCGACCCACCTAACTTGTACACTTGGCGAATGAGTAAAAAGATTCTTCTACCTTGCCCGATTTAGGTTTTCTTGTGGGTGTGATAATCACTCCCAAAAAAGTGATGAAAACTTAAGAGTTTGTCACATAAACTGCAACAAATGTATGCAACAGTTTCACAGTCGCACAGTTTTCCCTGTGCTCTGTCAAAACATATGTTTTTAACGTTTTCATATTTTTCCGTGTGTAGACCGTCAAATCCTGTATATGTCCAAGCAAATCTGAACATCTCCTAGAATTTTGGAGAGCGAAGTTAATTATGTGTGATTGCCTGATCTTTGATAATTGTCGGAAAATAAAAAATTAAACTTTTTACTTGAGGGAAGACTTGACCTCTCGTTCCGCAGATGCTCACGCTAACCGCGGGACCACGGCGCTCTTGAGCTCACAATTTCCTTGATGTTGCCTATTTTAAGCATGGACTACTCAGTTTGTATATTTTGCTTATTTTTTTCGTAGTTCCACACAACTTCTTTCTGTTTTCTCGATTGATCTGTGTTCAGTTTTTCAGGGCCTATCCACTGTGCCAACTTACAACTAAATCTGAGGGGGGTGCGATGGGGAGGTTCCCTTGTAAGCCCCGTGCGTCATGTTACAGCCAAAAAAATTGATCTTTCGCGTCATCGACTTTTATCCTAAAAAATGAAAACTTCGCGGAGCACCTAGATGCTCTACGCCTTCTTCATACTAGGACGGGCTACAGTTTTATTTGTGACATTATTTGAAGCAACATTATTTTTAAGACTTTTTCTGCTTATTCAGTACTTCATCAATGATAAAAGAGAGAGACACAAATTCATCTAGCAAAGAACTTGTAGTTTCTGAAACGTGTGACAAGCAGAGTGATAACTAGGAATTGAGATAAACCGCCAGTGTAGGCGATTTGGTTGTACAGCCTGTTTCAAAATGACACCGGAAACATAGAGCTAGTGAAAATCTAGCCTTAAGGAACAAACTGGGGGGCACTAGTTACCATCGAAAACATGGGAACCGAAACGTACCAGCACGCAACCTGAGCAATACTTGTCTCCCTCTTCTAGAAATGTACAGATTTTTATAGATGTATGGGCAGCCATGTGTATTTTCAGGCCCTTGATGAGAGGAATAATGCTGTAAGAATAGTGCAAGACGAGGTTGCAAAAATGACCAATACCTGGATAATAATTTTCTGTAACTCGTAATTATCTCTAATCAGTCTCTTTTGTCCTTCTTTCACTGCTTCCCTTGCCGTTCCTTCCGTACTTCCCCTGTATTAAATCTCCTGATCTCTGCTAGACACGCCATCTTTATTGAAGTTAAGTATCTTGTGAAGCTTAGTACTATTGGATAGCTCACACAGCTTAACTTTCTATACCTGAGAACTGGGGATGGCCACTCGCAGATGTTTCAAGAAGCAAGGTTTCACTGTTTTCTCAAAATTTAAATCCACATATTTTTGATCCTCTAGAAGTCTAGAGTTTATCTCTTGCGAATTTTTGTTAAAAATTTTCTTGAGTCAGCATTTAGCTCAGTTTCGCCATTTACAGTGTCAGCAATTTCTCTTTTTCTCCTTGCAGAGAACAGCGTTCATGGGTCGTATTTTCAAGCTATGTGGCTTTAAGAGGACGTGGATAATACGACTAACGACAGGCGAAAGTTCTCATAAAAAATCTGGTGTCACTAATACAATTATTATGCAGGCAACACAATCTCTAAGCTATACTGACACATTCCCACACATTTCTATTAAATCCAGAAAGGTTGTTAATATGTCGCAGCTCGCAGCAGAAAAATATCCGTTGATATCTTATCATTAACTATGCTAATCTTAATTGATTTTGCAGTTTACAATACCTTGCTACCTACTGCCACGCGTAAGTGGTCTTATTGAGAATCGCGGGCCAACTGAAATACCTCATGGCACGGCGTCTTAAAATGATGTAATAGAGTTTGCTCGGCTTCACTTCGACATCTTGGGACGTTATACATTTGGTCTTCCGTACGACTATAAATACTTTAAGTTATGACGAATTTAACAAACTACAGCGCTTCTGTTTGGAGGTTCTCCCTTATTTCCCATCAGCAAGCGATTCCGTTTTGCACAAAAATTAGTGATTAAGCTAAAGCGTTCTTTGCGCTTAATTTTAGGTGCCTCCCTTTACATGTATATGATTCACGCATCAGTCTATTTCTACTGAACAAGACTACACAAATAATTCTGGAAAAAAAACTGATGTGACCAGAAACATTACAAATTTCGATCCTCAGGCATTAGGTACCGTCTACAATATCACGAAGGATTTTCTAACATTTTCTTATAGATTTTGACCTCCCAAAAACAGGAAAAATATTCAAAAAATTTGATCACATAGGTTTTATGTACATTTCAGTATTTATGTTCATTAGCAATAAACCTATGTGGTTTTTTAATTTAATAACTATTAAAAATTATATCAATTATAATTGATAAAATGAACTTAAATTTTAAAAAAAATTTAGAATGTTAACTATTCTTTGTTACCACTTGCAGGTTTTACCGTGAAGTCCTGGGCGCCAGAAGCAAGTGCAAACAATCTTATTGTTCAGCTTTATCGTGTTGCGACAAGTCAAATGACGATTTGTATCTCGCATGAAATGAAGAGAAACTCTCAGTAGACATATTGCTATTCAAGTGAACAGTGCTGTTGTTTCTGTCTAGTCATGGCTACAAGAGGTTGTGTTATTTCTCCAAACAGTTTTTGTTATATCTGTGGTGAATACACCATTAAAAGTCAACAGAGAAACATCAGTGATTTCTTGAGGAAAGTTTATTTTGATTACTTTAAACTAAAACTTGGTGATCAAGATAAACCATGGGCCCCGCATAAGATGTGTAGAAGATGTGAAGAAGATCTTCGTTTGTGGTTTAAGGTTAAGAAAAATGCATTTCGATTTGGAATTCCTATAATATGGCGTGAGCAAAAAAACCATACCACTGATTGCTACTTCTGTTCAGTTGACGTAAAGGGATTCAATTCAAAAACCAAAAGAAGCATCAGTTATCCTAACCTTGACGCAGCTATACGTCCAGTGCCCCATAGCTCTGAAATACCTATCCCACAACCACCTTCCACTTTGGATGAATACCCGAGTGAGTTGGAGGACGAAGTTACGTTACCTCCTCAGGGTGAATCAAGCTCAGATTTTTCTTCAGACGAAGATGAACGGCCTCAACTATTTTCTCAAAGTGAGCTCAATGATCTAGTAAGAGATTTAGGTCTTTCAAAAGATGAATCCGAACTGTTAGGTTCCAGATTAAAAAATAAAAACCTTTTATCATCTGGCACCTCATTTTCATGGTGCAGACACCGAGAAAAAAAATTTACCCAGTTTTTCTCAAAAGAAGGAAATTTAGTTTTTTGCAATGATGTGGAAGGACTTCTGGATAGCTCCTATTCATTGAGTTATCCAAAGCTAGTCTTAAAGTAGTATTATTGCACAATGGAAATAAATTTTCATCGCTTCCGATGAGACATTCTGTGCATATGGACGAAAAATATAATGATTTGGCCACTGTCCTGGAAAAAATAAAATATCAGGACCGTCAATGGATGGTTTGAGGGGACTTCAAAACACTCACGATGCTTTTGGGTGAGTAGGCAGCCTATACTAAATACCCATGGTTCTTATGCTTGTGGAATAGTAATGGCTCTGAGCACTATGGGACTCAACTGCTGAGGTCATTAGTCCCCTAGAACTTAGAACTAGTTAAACCTAACTAACCTAAGGACATCACAAACATCCATGCCCAGGGCAGGATTCGAACCTGCGACCGTAGCGGCCTTGCGGTTCCAGACTGCAGCGCTTTTAACCGCACGGCCGTGGAATAGTACAGCCAGAGAACAGCACTGGACTAAAAGTGATTGCCCACCCCGAGAAACTTTAAAACCTGTAGAGAAAAATGTTATCAATACTACTTTGGTACCACCAGAAAAGGTTTTGTTGCCCCTCTCCATATCAAATTGGGATTGATGAAACAATTTGTAAAATCGCTGCAAAAGGATTGGGACCGATTTAAATATCTATGTACAAAGTCTCGAAGTTGTCAGAAGCAAAGTTGAAAGAGGGAGTTTTCACTGGCCCCGACATAAGAAAACTTTTAACCGACACCCTCTTTGTGGAAAGTATGAGGGAGAAGGAAAAAGAAGCTTGGGTATCGTTCAAGGATGTAGTCCGAAAGTGTTTGGGAAATACTAAGGATCCTGAATACAAAACCATTGTTCAACGGATGCTAGCAGCATACGAAGCTCAATACTGCAAGATGAGCTTGAAGGTCCAAAAAAAATGACTCTGAGCACTATGGGAATCAACTGCTGTGGTCATCAGTACCCTAGAACTTAGAACTACTTAAACCTAACTAACCTAAGGACATCACATACACCCATGCCCGAGGCAGGATTCGAACCTGCGACCGTAGCAACAGCGCGGCTCCGGACTGGAGCGCCTAGAACCGCACGGCCACCGCGGCCGGCTTGAAGGTCCATTTTTTACAATCCCACATAGACAGTTTTCCTGAAAAGTTGGGAGCTTAGGGTGAAGAACAGGAGGAACGGTTTCACCAGAATATCCGTGATGTCGAGAGACTGTACCAAGGAAGATGGGATGTCCTTATGCTTGCTGACTACTCTTGGATGCTTAAGCGGGAAACTAAAGAGGGAAATCGGAAAAGAACTCGGCGAAGTATCAAGGAAAAGAAGAAAAGGTTTCATGAAACCATGAAAAAGTATAATTTTCTTTTATTCCGATTTTGGCCGTCTAGGGACCGCGTTAAACAACTATTTTTCAATGCACATTTCTCCTATTGCGCTCCTCCTCTTTTCTCTTCTGCCAATATGTCTTCATCCTCTCTCTGTGCTGCTCCCTTCGGTCTTCTGTCCACACTGTTCCTCCAGTTCTTCTCTTCTTCATTTCAAATCCTTCAAAATGTTGAATTTTGTCTCTAATTAAGTCTCTGTTGGTTATATCATCTTCTCCTATACCCATCTCCTCTAAGTCTGCTTTGACTTCTTTGAACCAGGTAATTTGGGTTCTGGGGTTCTTGTCAAAAAACATGAATATTTTCTTTGTCAGCCTTTCATCATTCATTCTTTTCACATGGGCGTAAAAGCTTACTCTTCTCTTCCTCATAGTATCTCCCACTTTCTCAATTTTGTCATACACTTCTCTATTACTTCTAAGCTTCCAAGTCCCATTCTCAAACATCGGCCCAAGTACTCTTCTAATGATTTTTCGCTCCTTTTTTGCTATAGCTTCCATTTCCTTGTTAGTGTTCATTGCTAAACATTCAGATGCATACAGACACTCTGGCTTAATCACAGTGTTGTAGTGCCTTATTTTTGCGTTAATTGATACTGACTTCTTGTTGTACACATTCTTTGTTAGCTGGAATGCCATTTCCATTTTTCTTGTTCTTGTTTTATTTCCTTCTTTATCTGAAGCATTGGGCTGGATGATTTCCCCTAAATATTTGAAATTAGAAACCTTCTTTATCTGGCCATACTTTGTAATCATATTGTTCGGTGCCTCTTTTACATTGGTTAGGTACTCTGTCTGTTCAAAGGAGATTTTCAGTCCTGCTTTTTCTGCTGTTTCATTCAGAATATTGATCTGTTTGACTGCGTCTTCCAAACTTCCTGCCAGAATCGCTAAGTCATCAGCAAAAGCGAGGCAATCTACTTCTAATCCATCCCTTATTCTTCCTAATCTGATTTTTTGTATTCCTTCTTCAGTCGTTTTCTTCCTCCACTCTATAATAACTCTTTCTAACACACAGTTGAATAGGGTAGGTGAGAACACATCTTCTTGTCTTAATCCTGTTCTGATTTTGAATGGTCTGGATACCTCACCACGGAACTTTATTTTTGCATAGGTATCCGTAAGTGTTTCTTTGACGATTGCGACTGTTTTCTTGTCTGCTCCAAACTCCCTAAGGATGTTAACCAAGGTTGTTCTGTCAACGGAGTCGTACGCCTTCTTGAAGTCAACAAACGTGATAAAGATGTCTTTTCCTCTTAATCGTCTATATTTAATAATTAACTTCAAGTTTAAAATTTGCTCCACACAAGATCTTCCCTTCCTAAAGCCTGCTTGGTATTCACCAATTTCTTGATCAAGTTGTTTCTCCAATCTGTTTTGTAGGGCCTTAGATAGAATTTTATACGTTACCGGAAGTAAAGATATCCCTCTGTAGTTATTTGCATCGGTTTTATCCCCTTTCTTGAAGATGGGGTGGATTAATGCAGTTTTCCATTCTTCCGGTATACGTTCCGTTCTCCAAATCTCATTGATTATTCCCAGTAGTTTGTCTTGAGTTGTATTATCCACACTTTTCCACATTTCTGCAATTATCATGTCTTCCCCTGGTGCTTTATTGTTCTTAAGGTTTCTAATGATTTCTCTGATGTCTGTGAGGCATTGGGGTTCAGAATTATTGTTTACTGTGTTTGGGGTGTTGGCTGGTAATTTTTCAATAGGTTCCTGACAGTTGAGGAGTTGTTCAAAATATTTTGCTAATATTTCACAATTTTCTTCATTATTCATTGCCAGTTTTCCACTGGTATCTTTAAAACACAGATTTGGTGCTACATATTTTTGTAGTTTCTGTCTGAA
Organism: Schistocerca cancellata; assembly: GCF_023864275.1. Classification (NCBI taxonomy): domain Eukaryota; kingdom Metazoa; phylum Arthropoda; class Insecta; order Orthoptera; family Acrididae; genus Schistocerca; species Schistocerca cancellata. The sequence goes on along the minus strand of NC_064629.1, from coordinate 809,455,923 downwards.
TGTGCTGTAAAAGGATCTGTTATTGTTTCTCTTAAAATCTTTATCCATTTGTATAAGTTGGTTCTTTTCAAATAGTCTTTTTACTGATTTAATGAGTTTTGCTGTAGAAGATCTTTGCTGTTTGAACTCCAGGTAGTCCTTATCACTTTTGGTTGAGTGCCATTTCTTCCATGCCTTCATCCTTTGTTCTGTTGCTTCCTCACATATCTCATCCCACCATTCGTGTTTCTTTCTCTTTTCCATTTTTGCGACTTCTTGAGCAGATCTTATCATTCCTTCTTTTATATCTTTCCATTTATCCGAACATATAACTATGTTTTGACAGAATTCTTCTCTTTTCTCTTTCAAGATGTTTGCGTCTATCTTTTGAGTTTTCCTGTTTTGTATTTGTTTCTTTCTCTGTGGTATGAAATTTAATTTGATTGTCGATATGTAGTGGTCAGTTACAATGTTTGCCCCTTTCCGAACTCTCACATTCATTATTTCTTTTTGATTATAGTGTGTGATGGCTATGTGATCTATCTGGAACTCCCCAATACTGGTGACATCGAAATGCCTTCCTTCAAGCTTCCCACACACGATATACTTATCTTGTACAGTAAATGGTTCACACAGATTATGTGGACAGATAATTGCATTATAACCTTAAGAGGACAAATTGATCTCAAAAGGCTAAAAGGTCCTTATGAAAGCGGCAAGAGCTGATTTGCTTAGAGCCAAAAATTCAAATCTTGCACTTACGTCTAGACCCGTAGTTACTAGTTGAGGGACGTGAATGGAAACAACAGTGCATTATGCAAACAATTTTGAAAATTTTAAATCGGTGATTGATGAACTAAATAAGAATTACGTTTCTGCTATTCAAATTCTTCAGAACTTACTCAACGACACTACACTAAAAAGATGAACTGCCTTACATATGTGCAAGTTTGAAATTTTTGTTTCACTCTTTCAAAAAATTAGAAACGTCAACCAGCTTTTTGACAGAGACAGTTAATGAAGTTCATGACGTTGTGGCTGTGTCCTGTTGTAATGTTTTGTAGTCCCTGGCTGGCTGAGGTGAGGGTAGGTGGCCGGTTTCCTCTCACTACAACACAAAATGCACACGTCGTTAAGATACACTTTACTACAGCAACCAATTGAGTACTTAACTTCATTGATGTCCAATCTGAAGTTCTGTGGTTAACAGTAATCAAATAAGATGTACTAATTCTGCAATCTTACCCATATCCAAATGGTTCAAATGGCTTTGAGCACTATGGGACTTAACATCTATGGTCATCAGTCCCCTAGAACTTACAACTACTTAAACCTAACTAACGTAAGGACATCACACACACCCATGCCCGAGGCAGGATTCGAACCTGCGACCGTAGCAGTCGCGCGGCTCCGGACTGAGCGCCTAGAACCGCTAGACCACCGCGGCCGGCTACCCATATCCATATCACAACTACAGCGAAGCACCAAAGAAACTGGTGTAGGCATGCGTATTCAAATACAGGGATATGTAAACAGGTAGAATACAGAGCTGCGGTCGGCAACGCCTGTATGCCTGTAAAACAACAAGTATCTGGTGCAGTTGTTAGATCGGTTACTGCTGCTACAATGGGGGGTTATCAATATTTAAATAAGTCTGAACGTGGTCTTATAGTCGGCGCACGAGTGATGGGACACAGCATCTCCGAGGTAGCGATGAAGTGGGGATTTTCCCGTACGATCATTTCACGAGTGTACCGTGAATTTTTTAGGAATCCGTTAAAATATCAAATCTCTGACATCGCTAGGGCCAGAAAAAGGTCCTGCAAGAACGGGACCAACGACGACTGAAGAGAATTGTTCAACGTGATAGTAGTGCAACCTTTCCGTAAACTGCTGCAGATTTCAATGTTGGGCCATCAACCAATGTCAGCGTGCGAAGCATTCAACGAAACATCATCCATATGGGCTTTCGGAGCCGAAGCCACATGAGTGTACTCATGATGACTGCACGATACAAAGCATTACGCCTCTCCTGGGCCCGTCAACAGCGACATTGAACGGTTGAGACTGGGAACATGTTGTCTCGTTTCAAATTGCAGAGAGCGGGTGGACGTGTACGGCTATGAAGACAACTTCATGTATCCATGGAGTCTGCATGTTAGCAGGTGGTGGAGGCTCTATAATGGTGTGGGGCGTGTGCAGTTGGAGTGATATAGGACCGCTGATACGTCTAGATACGACTCTGACAGGTGACACGTACGTAAGCATCCTGTGTGGTCATCCGTATCCATTCATGTCCATTGTGCATCCCGACAGACATGGACAATTCCAGCAGGACAATGCAACACCCCACACTTCCTGACTTGCTGCAGAGTGGCTGCAGGAAAACTATTCTGAATTTAAGCACTTCCTCTGGCCACTAAACGTCCCAGCCATGAACATTATTGAGCATATCTGGCATGTCTTGCAACGATCTGTTCTACATATACATAAATACTCTGCAAATCACATTTAAGTGCCTGGTAGAGGGTTTATCGAACCACATTCCCAATAATTCTCTATTATTCCACTCTTTAACAGCGTGCGGAAGAAAACGAACACCTATATATTTCCGTGCGAGCTCTGATTTCCCTTATTTTATTGTGATGATCGTGTATCCCTATGTAGGTGGGCATCAACAAAATATTTTCGCGTTTGAGGAGAAAGTTGGTGATTGAAATCTCATGAGAAGATTCCGTCCAACGAAAAACGCCTTTGTTTTAATAATGTCCACCCCAAAATCTGCATCATTTCAGTGACACTCTCTCCCCTATTTCTCGACAATACAAAACGTGCTGCCATTCTTTGAGCTTCCTCAATGTAATCCCTCAATCCTATCTGGTAAGGATTGCACACCACGCAACAGTACTCCAAAAGAGGACGGACAAGCATAGGGTACGCGGTCTCCTTAGTAGGTCTGTTACATTTTCTAAGTGTCCTGCCAATAAAACGCAGTCTTTGGTTAGCCTTCCCCACAACATTTTCTATGCGTTCCTTCCAATTTAAGTTGTTCGTAATTGTAATACCTAGGTATTTATTTGAATTAACGGATTTTAAATTAGACTGATTCATCGTGTAACCGAAGTTTAACGAGTTCCTTTTAGCACTCATGTGGATGACCTCACACTTTTCGTTATTTAGGGTCAACTGCCACTTTTCGCACCATTCAGATATCTTTTCTAAATCGTTTTTCAGTTTGTTTTGATCTTCTGATGACTTTATTAGTCGATAAACGACAGCGTCATCTGCAAACAACCGAAAAAGGCTGTTCAGATTGTCTCCTAAATCGCTTAGATGAATAAGGAACAGCAAAGGGCCTATAACATTACCTTGGGGAACGCCACAAATCACTTCCGTTTTACTCGATGAATTTCCGTCAGTTACTACGAACTGTGACCTCTCTGACAGGAAATCACAAATCCAGTCACATAACTGAGGCGATATTCCATAAGCACGCAATTTCACTACTAGCCGCTTGTGTGGTACAGTGTCACAAGCCTTCCGGAAATCCAGAAATACGGAATCGATCTGAAATCCCTTGTCAACAGCATTCAACACTTCATGTGAATAGAGAGCTAGTTGTGTTTCACAGTAACATTGTTTTCTAAACCCATGTTGACTGTGTGTCAATAGACCGTTTTCTTCGAGGTAATTCGTAATGTTAGAACACAACAAATGTTCTAAAATCCTGCTGCATATCGACGTTAACGATATGGGCCTGTAATTTAGTGGATTACCCCTACTACCTTTCTTGAACATTGGTGTGACCTGTGCAACTTTCCAGTCTTTGGGTACGGATCTTTCGTCAAGCGAACGGTTGTATATGATTGTTAAGTATGGAGCTAATGCATGAGCATACTCCGAAAGGAACCTAATTGGTATACAGTCTAGACCAGAAGACTTGCTTTTATTAAGTGATTAATTTGCTTCACTACTCCGAGGATATTTACTTCTACGTTACTCATTTTGGCAGCTGTTCTCGATTCGAATTCTGGAATATTTACTTCTTTTCTTTTGTGAAGGCATTTTGGAAGACTGTGTTTAGTAACTTTGCTTTGGCAGCACTGTCTTCGATAGTATCTCCATCGCTATCGCACAGAGAAGGCATTGATTGATTCTTGCCGCTAACATACTTCACATACGACCAGAATCTCTTTGGATTTTCTGCCAGGTTTCGAGACAAAAATTCGTTGTGGACACTGTTATAGGCATCTCGTATTGAAATCCGCGTTCAATTTCGAGCTTCTGTAAAAGTACGCCAATCTTGGGGATTTTTGCGTCTGTTTAAATTCGGCATGTTTGTTTCGTTGTTTCTGCAGCAGTGTTCTCACCCGTTCTGTGTACCAAGAAGGATCAGCTCCGTCGTTTGTTAATTTATTTGGTATAAATCTCTCAGTTGCTGCCGATACAGTTCTTTGAATTTAAGCCACCTCTGGTCTACACTTATATTATTAATTTGGAATTAGTGGAGATTGTCTCTTAGGAAGGCGTCAAGTGAATTTTTATCTGCTTTTTTGCATAGGCATGTTTTTCGCTTAGTTTTCGAGTATTTGGGGATTACAATATTCAATCTCGCTGCGACAACTCTGTGTTCACTAATCCCTGAATCGGTTTTGATGCTGGTTATTAACTCAGGATTATTTGTTGCTAAGAGGTCAAATGTGTTTTCACAACCTTTACTATTCGCATGGGTTCATGAACTAACTGCTCGAAATAATTTTCAGAGACTGCATTCAGCACAATTTCGGATGATATTTTATGCGTACCTCCGGAATTAAACATGTATTTTCGCCAACATATCGAGGGTAAATTAAAGTCACCACCAACAATTATCGTATGAGTCGGGCACGTGTTTGAAATCAGACTGAAGTTTTCTTTGAACCTTTCAGCAACTGTATCATCTGAATTGGGAGGTCGGTAAAAGGATCCAGTTATTATTTTATTCCAGTTGCCAACAATGACCTCTGCCTATACTAACTCACAGGAAGTATCTACTTCAATTTCGCGACAAGATAAACTACTTCTAACAGCAACAAACACGCCACCGCCAACCGTGTTTGGCCTATCCTTTCGGAACACCGTTAGGTTCTTCTCAAAAATTTCGGCTGAGTTTGTATCCGGCTTTAGCCAGCTTTCAGTGCCTATAACGATTTGAGCATCAGTGCTTTCTATTAACGCTTGGAGCTCTGGTACTTTCCCAACACAGCTACGACAATTTGCAACTGATATACCAATGGTTCCTTTATCTACGTTCTTCCTGTGTTCACCCTGCACCCTTTATGAATGAAGCCCTTCTTGTCTTTTCCTGAGATCCTATAACCTAAAAAACCGCCCAGTCCACGCCACACAGCTCCTGCTACCTGTGTACCGCCTCCTGCGAATAGTGGACACCTGACGTATTCAGTGGAACCCGAAACCCAACCACACTTTGGCGCAAGTCGAGGAATCTGCAGACCACACGGTCGCAGAACCTTCTGAGCCTCTGATCCAAATCCTCCACTCGGCTCTGTACCAGAGGTCCGCAATCGGTCCTGTCGATTATGCTGCAAATGGTCAGCTCTGCTTTCATGTTGCAAGCAAGACTGGCAGCCTTTACCACTTCTGTTAGCCGCTCGAATCCAGAGAGAATCTCTTCTGATCCAAAGTGACACACATCATTGGTACCGACGTGAGCAACCACCTGCAGTTGGCTGCACCCTGTGCTCTTCGTGGCATCCGGGAGGACCCTTTCCACATCTGGAATGACTCCACCCGGTATGCACACGGAGTGCACATTGGTTTTCTTACCCTTCTTGTCAACCAACTTCCTAAGGGGCCCCACAACGCGCCTAACGTTGGAGCTCCCAACTACCAATAATCCCATAGTCTGCGATTGCCCAGATGCTGCAGACTGAGTGGTTTCCTCTGAAACAGGACAGGCGACAGCATCTGACTCAGCGACACTGTCAGCCACAGACAGCACTGGAACCTGTTTGTCAAACAAACCGGGGAGGCCTTACGTGCGGCCGCCTGGGAAGTCTTCCGCTGCCTGCTTCGCCCCAGGGCGACCTTCCACTCGACCACAGGTGAATGGTCAGCCTCAGTGCGAGTAGTAACTGGGTTAGCCACCGGTGAGGACTCGGACGTGCTGGACGTCCGCTGGATCCCCAAGGCCAGCCCACAACAGTGGTGCCCATCCACTGCAACCTCAAGCTGTGTAACCGAAGCCATCACATCCTAAAGCTGAGAGCGAAGTGTCACCAACTCGGTTCGCATCTGCACACAACAATCGCGGTCCCTCTCCATACTAAAGACCGTGGAAAACTAAACTATGCAGATAAACAGACTATCGGCACGTGCTGCTCAACTCTACTCGAGACCCTGACGGAAACGCACGAACTATGTCTAGTAATACGCAGATATTCAAAAACCTAACTACCGAAACACTCAGGTGAAACTAAATAATTTGCCCCTGATCAGGAACTTGTAATATGTCACAAAATCGGTTTACTTTCCGACACAAACTAAAACATGACAACTGTGGCTATTAGATATTAAATTTACACGCAGAAACTCAAGAAACTAAACTGTTAAAGCACACAGATGATACAATAAAATTCGCTCCTGGTTAGGAACTCGTAAATGACACAAAAGCGGTTACTTCCCTGTTGCTCCGTCTGTCTCTGTCGGCTACTGCTGCCTGACTGTTCAGAAGAGATCTCCACCCCCTCGTACTCTCACGGATTTATGGACAGCCCTGCAGTATTCGTGGTGTCAGTTCCGCCCAGCACTACTTCAGACATTAGTCGAGCCCATGCCACGTCGTGTTGCAGCACTTCTACGTGCTCGCGGGAGCCCTACACGATTTCAGGCAGGTGTACCAGTTTCTTTGGCTCTTCAGTTCAAATACAATGACTAACGTTCCCTCACAGCTAGCTAAGATGAGAGGCGACGACTGTGGAAGACTAGAGCACAGTGCGACGTATTGAGGTGCAATGCGAACTGTGTCCCGATGCGACGTACTAAGATACTGAGATTGAGACAGCCGGCCAATGTGCACGCTTCCCAGGGGGCGTTATCGACTCGTAGCCTGGGGGCGTGTCTTGGTCTTCTCTTGTCATAGGCGAGCCTTGTTTAGCACCTGCTATACAATGTTTCCTAGTGCCAACCGGTGTGCTGACGAAGGCGTACGCCAGCACGCATGGCACTGAAAAAAAAATTGACTCAAACCCAAAACTGGAACCTATTAAACTGAAATTTAAGAGTGTGTTCGAAAACAAATGGTGGATATCATGCTATGTGTAAAAGTGCCATGGTTTTTGAAGGGAAAGCATGTGTGTGCCAGTGATATTCCTCTGATGAAATGTACAAGACTATCATCATGTGATATTGAAAGTTTCTTGCCACGGTATCGTGCATTTTTATCGAGGCAACCGACATCAGTTTGTGTTGGAAAACTTGGAGAAAACTTTCGTGCTTCACTGAAAAAGCGAGTTGTTTCAGTGCACCATTGCGTCAGCATAATTGGTGAACGAATTCTTAACACAAATACTTACGGTTTTGTAACTCTGAAAAAATATTTTGGCATTTTTTACATAATTTTTTGTGTTTCCTACATAACAAATAAAATATTTTAAAATTTTATAGCACATAAAAATCCGTTCCCTCATAATGAGTAACCGATGATCATCTCTGGAAAAAGATCTGAAAACATTGGAACGCGATGTAAGTATCTAATGCAGATCAGGTGCAGTTTTGAAGTTTTATTCAAACCCATAGGCTATAATTAAAATTTCAGCTTGGAATCGAATAAAAGTAGAACACACATTTATATAGGATTCTGAGTCTATTTTTGTATCAGCTACCAGCTGTTAATGCAAGTTGTACATATTAAGAAATGCGCCGTATACTTTCAGGTCAACAGTGGGATGGTTCCCTAAATCACGTCATGGCTGCAGTCTTCTCGCATCATTCCCTAATTGAGAAAGTCTTTAATAATCTCGACCTTAACTCTAATACGATTTTGTTCAATTTACCTGTATGCAGCATCTACCAGCTTGAAGTCTGGGAAAGTAGGCAGTGTAGGAAACACAAAAAATATGTAAAAAATGCAAAAATATTTTCTTTTCAGAATTACAAAACTGTACGTATTTCTGTTAAAAATTCACTCGCTAATTATGCTGACGCAATGGCGGACGGAAACAACTCGCTGTTCCAGTGAACCACGAAAGTTTTCTCCAAGTTTTCCCACACAAACCGATGTCGGTTGTCTCGAAAAAATGAACGATAACGGGGCAAGGACCTTTCAGTATCGCCGGCCGGTGTGACCGAGCGATTATAGGCGCTATAATCTGGAACCGCACGACCGCTACGGTCGCAGGTTCGAATCCTGCCTCGGGCATGGATGTTTGTGATGTCCTTAGGTCAGTTAGGTTTAAGTAGTTCTAAGTTCTATGGGACTGACGACCTCAGATGTTACGTCCCATAGTGCTCAGAGCCATTTGAACCATTTGAACCTTTCAGTATCACATGATACAGAATCAAAATGGTTCAAATGGCTCTAAGCACTATGGGACTTAAGATCTGAGGTCATCAGTCCTCTAGAACTTAGAACTACTTAAGCCTAACTAACCTAAGGACATCACACACACCCATGCCCGAGGCAGGATTCGAACCTGGAACCGTAGCGGTCGCGCGGTTCCAGACTGAAGCGTCTAGAACCGCTCGGCCACACCGGCCGGCTGATCAACGCAAGCATTCATCTATCCTTAGGGACTATGTCGACACCAACATGCAATTTATTTTTCTTCGGCACGATGGCATCTACCAACAGGACAATACAACATTTCACACAACTCGCAGTGTACGTGGGTGGTTCGAAGAACGCCAGAACGAGTTTACTGTAAGCCCATGGCCGGCAAATTCACAGAATTTAAGCCCAATCGAGGATCTGTGGGACCACCTCTATCGGGCTACTTGCGCCATGGATCCTCAATAGTAAAATCTAGCGCAGCTGTTGACGGGACTGTTGTCAGCATGACTCTACCCGAGTCGCTACCTCCTAGAAAATCCTTAGACTTTCTTCTTCCACGTCGTGTAGCGGTCCGCGCTGCAAAAGATGGTTATTCAGGCTTTTGACAGGTGATCACATTATAGCTCGTGGACAGTGTATGAGAGTTCCTTCGTATGCGTATGGAAATGGAAACGATCGTTTGGCGTCATTAGCCAGGATGCCCCTTACGGGGCAGAGCCGGCCGCCTTGGTGCAGGTCTTATTACATTCGACGCCACACTGGGCGACCTGCACGCCGGACGGGATGAAATGATAATGAAGACAACACAACACCCAGTCCCTGAGCGGAGAAAATCCCCGACCCAGCCGGAAATTGAACCCGGGCCCCTTAGGACGGCACTCCGTCAGGCTGACCATTTTTTTTTCTTTTTTTTTCTCCATTTTGTTCGATATACACTCCTGGAAATGGAAAAAAGAACACATTGACACCGGTGTGTCAGACCCACCATACTTGCTCCGGACACTGCGAGAGGGCTGTACAAGCAATGATCACACGCACGGCACAGCGGACACACCAGGAACCGCGGTGTTGGCCGTCGAATGGCGCTAGCTGCGCAGCATTTGTGCACCGCCGCCGTCAGTGTCAGCCAGTTTGCCGTGGCATACGGAGCTCCATCGCAGTCTTTAATACTGGTAGCATGCCGCGACAGCGTGGACGTGAACCGTATGTGCAGCTGACGGACTTTGAGCCGGGGCGTATAGAGGTCATGCGGGAGGCCGGGTGGACGTACCGCCGAATTGCTCAACACGTGGGGCGTGAGGTCTCCACAGTACATCGATGTTGTCGCCAGTGGTCGGCGGAAGGTGCACGTGCCCGTCGACCTGGGACCGGACCGCAGCGACGCACGGATGCACGCCAAGACCGTAGGATCCTACGCAGTGCCGTAGGGGACCGCACCGCCACTTCCCAGCAAATTAGGGACACTGTTGCTCCTGGGGTATCGGCGAGGACCATTCGCAACCGTCTCCATGCATCTGGGCTACGGTCCCGCACACCATTAGGCCGTCTTCCGCTCACGCCCCAACATCGTGCAGCCCGCCTCCAGTGGTGTCGCGACAGGCGTGAATGGAGGGACGAATGGAGACGTGTCGTCTTCAGCGATGAGAGTCGCTTCTGCCTTGGTGCCAATGATGGTCGTATGCGTGTTTGGCGCCGTGCAGGTGAGCGCCACAATCAGGACTGCATACAACCGAGGCACACAGGGCCAACACCCGGCATCATGGTGTGGGGAGCGATCTCCTACACTGGCCGTACACCACTGGTGATCGTCGAGGGGACACTGAATAGTGCACGGTACATCCAAACCGTCATCGAACCCATCGTTCTACCATTCCTAGACCGGCAAGGGAACTTGCTGTTCCAACAGGACAATGCACGTCCGCATGTATCCCGTGCCACCCAACGTGCTCTAGAAGGTGTAAGTCAACTACCCTGGCCAGCAAGATCTCCGGATCTGTCCCCCATTGAGCATGTTTGGGACTGGATGAAGCGTCGTCTCACGCGGTCTGCACGTCCAGCACGAACGCTGGTCCAACTGAGGCGCCAGGTGGAAATGGCATGGCAAGCCGTTCCACAGGACTACATCCAGCATCTCTACGATCGTCTCCATGGGAGAATAGCAGCCTGCATTGCTGCGAAAGGTGGATATACACTGTACTAGTGGCGACATTGTGCATGCTCTGTTGCCTGTGTCTATGTGCCTGTGGTTCTGTCAGTGTGATCATGTGATGTATCTGACCCCAGGAATGTGTCAATAAAGTTTCCCCTTCCTGGGACAATGAATTCACGGTGTTCTTATTTCAATTTCCAGGAGTGTAGTTCGTCGCGTTTGGTCTGGGCGGACGTCAGAAGACATCCGTTCAAGTTGATCGTTGATTCCTTGACTCAGTTTTTTTTTTTATTACAGAGAATACACAGCCCTCTGACCGAACAGGCTGAGCTACCGTGCCGGCACCATTCAGCTATCTGGGCGGACGATATGTGTATCCGTAGCGTGTAGGTGACTGTAATGGATGCGAGTATGATGATGAGAGGAGGGTGGGAGTGCAACCCGTTGCTGGCACATAGCCTCTCGAACAGCACCAGCGGGACCGCCCTGTTTAACGTCATCATCAAGGGTGGCACATACCCTTAGTTCATAAGACATTGCGGAGAAGTTTGAAATTTAGCCCAGGGCAGTGGGGCTAAGAGTTATGATCAGGAACGGTACACTACCACCTCTCTCCCCCTTACCAGCTGGATGCTGGCAGTCAAAACGTCATCCACTAGTGTGATTCCAAGCGGCTTACCTCCGAATGGAGCGCTACAGCGTAAGCAAACACTAGCATCCTCGGCTTCGCAGGTGGGTCCGGTGGGAGTGAACTAATAGTTTACTAATAAATCTTCTTGATTAGAGCGAGAAAATATCACGTACGAGATCTAAGGCAAAACAAACAACTGGTGGTGGAAATCTGTGTAGTTACCAATCGTTTTCCATTTACGTTGTCGCCTTCAAAATGTTACTCCTTTGGGTCCGCACACATATTCGTTTGTTCCTTCCACTGCTTAAAACCAAGTAGTTTTCTGTGAGACTGCGTGACAGATACCGTTTTTGCCTTGTACTGGAGTGTAAAAACACACTGTAGTAAACTGTCTATCGATGTTGTTGAAAGATATCACAATGTAAGGACGGAATTTACTAAAAAAAAGTCGGGAACTAATATGCAACGATACATTTTTGTTTAGTATTGCGAGCACATTTTTTCTGCTGTTGAAAAATGTACCTAGCGTTTCAGACAAGCCCACGCCCCAAAATCCAATGAAATCGGAAAGATTTATTTGGCAGACTGTGCAAAGGAACTACACCAGAAACTCTTGTGTGTTATCTGTTACGGCCGGCCGGAGTGGCCGAGCGGTTCTAGGCGCTACAGTGTGGAACCGCGCGACCGCTACAGTCTCAGGTTCGAATCCTGTCTTGGGCATGGATGTGTGTGATGTCCTTAGGTTAGTTAGGTTTAAGTAGTTCTAAGTTCTAGGGGACTTATGACCACAGTAGTTGAGTCCCATAGTGCTCAGAGCCCATTTTATCTGTTACATATAAATACCCAAACATCTCTTCACGTAGTCAGATTACAACGATAGGTGCACTTGAGAATCGTACACAAGAAATATCGACTGAGAACGTCCATCACAAGATTCAAGGTCAATGACTGGTTAGCCATACCGAACATTCACGGTAATTTTTTGCTGTTCCACAGTCATTAACAGGGTGCACTGGACAGATAAACTCTACAGAGTATGAATGGAAGATTTCTCCTTGTTATCAAAGTTTTATTTATTTATTTACTTATTTTTAATGCGGCATGACAGTCTATTCCTCTATAGTCAAGTGTGCTACTCATCCGCGTGGTGAGTATCATCCCAAACAAAACTTGTTGATGCAGCTGCCACCTTAGTGCCAGTATATCAACTCCATCGTCTCGCTGATATAGGAAGGAAAAAGGTTACCGGGGATACAGCAAAAAGAAAAAGACATAAACGAAAGGTTCAGGGTTCCATGTATATGGTGATCCATCAACTAGAGCTATATCCATTCAGGTCACAGTTTCAGAGGAACATAAACACTCGTAGAAAATCGAGAAGCTAAAATGGAGAAATAGAGAGCCGAAAGTCAACACAATCGTGAAACGAAGGTAAGAACCATCACCGTAACAGCACCTGCCTTGTCTTCATTTACAATCCTGAAGCGACTTTGAACAAACTTTCGAAGCGTTAGGTGAATGTAGAACGATATTAAATTATCACTGAAAGAGAAAATACTGCATGCTACTATGGAGATCCACAGAACGCATAACACCTGCTGATGTGTATAAAAACAGAACAACTCTGCACAAACAAGTATTAGGGAGACCTGAAAGTAATGTCGTTTTGCGCACGTCGATATTCGTCTGTCATGTATTAGCTCCTTGTGTACTTCAAAGTCCTGCCAAAGACATTTTAAGGTTAAAGTGACTTGTTTACTCGCAAATAATTGACTCTTAATTTTTTTTTGCAATTCATGGTGATATGAACAGCTAAATACCATAATATCTACATACCCGGCGTCGAATGCTTTTTGAGTTTCTCAAGGGTAGTAACGGAACACTTGTTTCCAAAAATATTTGGGATGTTTATCCAAGTGCACTAGACGTTCGTAAATGCTAAAGGTGGTATTCTCAATTCATATCCGGTAATTTTGATCTTTCCGACTCGTATCGAACGGCAAGACCAGCAAGTTTAGACTATGACACATTAAGGGCGTAAGTCGAAGAAAACCCTTGTCAGACAATGGATGAACTGTCAAACATTCTTAACCAACCTTCTTCGACCATCCAAGAACATTTGCAGCAGATTGGTAAACGAAAACAAAGCTAAACCATCCACCACATTCAAAGTATTGCTTCAGCAGCACGATACAGAACGGTTTTTTGATCGCTTAATCAGTGGAAATGAAAAATGGGTCCTCTATGATAATCCACAATGAAAAAGGCAGTGGCTCTCTCAAGACGAATCGCCATGAAGTACAACTAAGCCACACACCAAACACGCGCTTTTGTGAATTTGCTGGAGTGTTCGACGGGTCGTTCACTTTGAAGTGCTGAAACCTGGACAAACTCTGAATATAGACCTTTCACGTGAACAACTCGATCGGTAAATTAGTCTTTCATTAAAAATTGCCTACTGATTGTCTACAGAAAAGGCGTTATTCTGCAACACGATAATGCAAGACTGCACTGTGCAAGACGAATCATGGGAAAAATTAGCTAGTTGGGGTGGGGAGATATTGCTTCACCCACCACACTCGCCCACTGTCGGGACATCGGATTTAGATTTATTCCAATCGCTACAACATTTTCTGAGGGTCAAAGTGAATGATGTCCAAAATTCCATCTCCAGATATTTTGCTCGAAAACCAGTTGGTTTTTATTGATCCGGCATCAAAAATTTGCACTCTAGATGGCAAAAGGTTTTTGATAACAAAGGTGTTTGCATCGCTGACTAAAAATAAAAACTTGTTAACAATTTATGTGTTTGAATTTAATGTAGAAATACATTACTTTACAGTCTCCCTAATACAATATCCGGTCGCGCGGTTCCACACTGAAGCACCTAGAACCGCTCGGCTACAGAGGTCGGCCGAGGTGGTGTAAAGAACGTCATGACTGGACGATGGATGACTACAAACGAGTGATTTGGAATGATGAATCACGCCATACCATGTGGCAATTCGACGGAAGGGCTTACTGTATGGGGGTGTTTCTCGTGGTTAGTGTGTGGTCCTCTTACTGCGCTTAAGAAAACGCCAGATGAGGAACGGTACAGTATTTTATCGTATTCCGTACCGCATGCAGTACAGGAACAGTTAGGAGGCGATAATTGTTTGTATCAGCATTTCAATGCATCCTATCAGAAAACAGCATCTGGGAGGCAATTGTTTGTGAATAATAACATTCCTTCAAATGTTCAAATGTGTGTGAAATCTTACGGGACTTAACTGCTAAGGTCATCAGTACCTAAGCTTACACACTACTTAACCTAAATTATCCTAAGGACAAACACACACACCCATGCCCGAGGGAGGACTCGCACCTCCTCCGGGACCAGCCGCACAGTCCATGACTGCAGCGGCCTCGACCGCTCGGCTAATCCCGCGCGGCTAACATTCCTTAAATGGACTATCCTTCCCAGAGTCTCGTGCTGGGACTCTTTAGCTTTCGTCCGCAGTCGTTCAGACACATCACTGGAAGTGTCCCCTGCACATTTCAAGCCGTCTGCATGACGGCTTCAACTTATTTAAGACCTGTTTTTTTTATATGTATCTCAGTAGTTGTTCTAAGTCGCTAATCCACACCAGAGGTGTGGCGCTCTAATAAAACGTAGATAAACCCCATATAAATGTCGACAAAAAGGAGTCGGGATACTTTTGATAAGTCAGTATACCTTGCCGGCGTCACACACCTGCAAGGTAGGATATCAGGGAGAAATAGCTGAGCCATAGTCTGAACTCTGGGTGACAGTCTCCAGAATGGATTTTTCACTCTGCAGAGAAGTGTGTGCTGCGAAAAACAGTTTTCGTGTTCATGCTCCGATCTGACGCACCTTTTTTAATCTGATAGGAAGTTTTAAAACAGCACTGTTTCCGCTAAATGAAAAACAAATGTTATCTTACATCGTCTCGAAAGTCAATGCAATTTCCCCACTCAGCTTCTGTACTTTGGAAACGATGTGGAATTCTGTAACTTTTGTGGAATCCGCGATCGTAGCGTAACGGGATTGCCACTGCTTGCTTACAATCTGCTATGGTGTGAGTGAGTATCTGTATCGAGTGTATGGCTATAACGAGTACTTTTTCAATGACGTTTGATGCCTATATTGGCATGGATGAATATGTAATGCCAAGAAGGGAGGGGGTCCTCTATGGCACTGACACGTAATCTATTTTCTCGAATACCACCAATAGACCACTACAGCTGATTGTTACCGTTCGACGGTGGGATTATCAACAATATTATAGCATTTCCTCAGCGCGTGAGCCCCTTGGTTGCCGTTTGTAATTTGATCTACAGCACTGACTCAAGATCTGGTGATGATAAACTTAACCTCTCCTTTTGCCGGCCAAACAACAGTGATTATAATTTGTTCCAACTCCTGGATTCGATCCCGCTACGTTCTATTAGAGCGCCACGCCTCTGGTGTGGATTAGCGACTTCGAACAACTACTGAGGCCTCCACTCAAAATATAAAAACAGATCTTAGATAAATTAAACGCAGATTAGCTCTCTGGCGTCATAAGCGAATTACTACACGCTGGCAATATTGGAAGTTTTGTGTCTGTTACAGCCTTTGTCAGTTCCTCGTTCATTTTTCTGGCCCCGTAACGAATAGACCAGTTTTTGCGACAGTTTCACTTTTGTTGTGCAGCGTCCCTCGCACAGAGCGGAGATAGCGCCACTGCTGTGTGCTCACAGAGCGGAAATCGTGCCTACGCAACCTCGACAATGCCCACTGTCACAAACGTTCCAGAAAAAAAAGTGTTTTCCTCTGGTCTGCTAATAACGAGTTAAATTACTGTGATATATAACTCTGATATCAATGCTATACCTCTACCAATTCATTCACCAACAGGTCTGTTATAAAATTGTTAGACGTTGATGTGAATTAACCAACGTTAACTGGCGTTAGGATTGAAACCACGTGGAACTACGTCGTTGACAGGGCCCCTGAATGCATTATTTATTTATTTATTTGAATGGCTCACCTCCAGTGTAAATATACAGGTATATAACAAGAATACAGAAAGACAAAACTACATATAGAACTAACTAAATGTCAGCATCTGTGTTCCTAATCCATATAAGAGCTGTATTGTCAGCTTTCCTGAGGTCGCTCCAACTCCTCTAATAGGAAGGCAAAGGGAATTCATCTCTAATGTGCTTGATTGTATGGTTCGGAGCACCACCATCACAAACCGGAGACTCTGAAGCACGGCATTTGTTAAGTGAGTCCGAGCATAGACTGTGTCCAGTGCGAGCTCTATTCGATTTAACCCATAGTTTTCTGTCGATTTCTGTGCCAGCAGTATAACAGTTATACTTTCGTAAACATCAGGCTCTTCAGAATTTTCAATAAGTTGACAGTTCTGATCCTCCAGGTCTGTCACTTCGATATTACTGGCATCTAGCTGTAATGCTTGCCATAACTGTGAGTTCCTTAAACTGAATCTATTTCGTCGTAGCCCTGGTATGTTTTCCTGTATGCCGCACGGTCTTGGGCGCCTTGCCACGGTTCGCGGGGCTACCCCCGTCGGAGGTTCGAGCTCCCCCTCGGACACGGTTGTGTGTGTCGTCCTTAGCGGTTCAAATGGCTCTGACAAGGGAACCTCCCCATCGCACCCCCCTCAGATTTACTTATAAGTTGGCACAGTGGATAGGCCTTGAAAAACTGAACACGGATCAAACGAGAAAACAGGAAGAAGTTGTGTGGAACTATGAAAAAAATTAGTAAAATATACAAACTGAGTAGTCCATGCTAAGATAGGCAACATCAAGGACAATGGAAGACAAGGAGCGTCGTGGTTGCCGGCGCGGTAGCTCAGCGCGTTCGGTCAGAGGGTTAGCTGCCCTCTGAGTTGATGGAACAACGACGAACTGAAACGGGTGTCTTGCGACGTCCGCCCCGAGCAGATACAACGAACGAAAACGAACAAAATGATATTTAAAAAAATTGAAAAAAGGTCCCGTGGTTAGCGGGAGCAGCTACGGTTTTTACTTTCAGTTTATGTGACAAACGCTTATGTTTTCATCACTTTTTTGGGAGTGATTATCACATCCACAAGAAAACCTAAATCGGGCAAGGTAGAAGAATCTTTTTACCCATTCGCTAAGTGTACAAGTTAGGTGGGTCGACAACATAAAGACCTTGCGATAAAATGTTTTCGGTTCCCATTGCAGAGGCACGTCCTTTCGTCTACTAATCGCACGGTTTTGCGGTGCGGCCGCAAAACACAGACACTAAACTTATTGCAGTGAACAGAGACGTCAATGAACGAACGGACAGGTCATAACTTTGCGAAAATAAAGAAAGTAAAATTTTCAGTCGAGGGACCTCTCGTTTCGCACCTACTCACGCTAACCACGGGACCACGGCGCTCCTCAGCTCACATTCTCCTTCATGTTGCTTATCTTGCACATGGACTTCTCAGTTTGTATATTTTACTAATTTTTTTCATAGTTCCACACAACTTCTTCCTGTTTTCTCGATTGATCTGTATTCAGTTTTTCAAGGCCTATCCACTGTGCCAACTTATAACTAAATCTGAGGGGGGTGCGATGGGGATGTTCCCCTGTGAGCACTATGGAACTTAACATCTGAGCTCATGAGTCCCCTAGAACTTAGAACTACTTAAACATAGCTAATCTAAGGATATCACACACATCCATGCCCGAGGCAGGATTCGAACCTGCGACCGCAGCGTTCGTGTGGTTTCGGACTGAAACGCCTAGAACCGCTCGGTTACATCGGCCGGCTGCCCTTAGCGTAAGTTAGTTTAAGTTAGATTAAGTAGTGTGTAAGCTTAGGGACCGATGACCTCAGCCGTTTGGTCCCATAGAACGTCCCAAAACATTCCAATTTCCAATTTTTCTTCCTGTATGGGTGATTTCAGGTTCTCCTGTAGCTTGCGATATTCCGTAAGCAAGGTCTCGCTTCTATGGGTTACGGGTGGATAGATGTTGCTCATCAGAGGAAGCCAATAAATAGGTGTTGGTCGGATTGTCCCAATTATTAACCACATAATGCGGTTCAACTGGACGTAGTTCACGTTGGTTATGACGAAGAGTGTTTCCGTTAAGTTTCATTCTGAGCTCCGTGTTAGGTTGTTTACTGTCCACTATCGTGGTATCTCTGATCTTTCAGAATTTTCTACACATTCAAGATATTCCGTGAACTTACGCAGGTGGAAAATGGTTGCCAATTTGAAGAGTAAACTAAATTTGTTCTCATATTCGTGTCTATTTATGCAGCTGTACAACGTATAGTGTCGTTCATGATGGGACAACACACACCAATAACAACGAATTCAAGGCGGTTTTACGTTGTCGAACTTGTCATTTCTCCAGCTGAAAGACTCAGTGAATATTATTTGCACTAACCCATTCTCTAAATATTGCAATTACCGAGTAGTTACTGTTTTACGCTGTACATGTGTTTACAAGCAATAGTTCGATGCTCACCCCATCGTGGGGAGTTTAAGGTTTAGTAACTCTCTTCGTTTTAAGTCAGAGAGCTTTTTCATCGTGTGTATAGGTGACTGCTGAGCTGATGGAAGCTATATTGAGGAGTGATAAGCAAGTGGGCGAAATTCTGTAAGCGTAAGCAAATGATAGTAATGTAATGGGCAAAATAATTGCCTACTGACTGGTTAAGTGAGTCCGTTTATTGCAAGAAGCTCCAAAATGAGACTGAAGGGAAGAAAATAGGATTTTACTTCCCATCAATCAAGAGTTCGATAGCGACGAATCGCAGGCTCTCGTAGATCAGGATGGAGAAGTAAATCAGTAACATCCATCTCAAAATCAACGTGTCTTTCGCCTTAAATTACTTAGGGAAACAACGAGAACTAAATCTACGTGGCTGAATATTTTTAATACCGATGCTCCTAAATTCGACATCTCTCTTGGTTTTACTGTAGAATAATTATCAA
This sequence comes from Schistocerca cancellata, assembly GCF_023864275.1. NCBI lineage: Eukaryota > Metazoa > Arthropoda > Insecta > Orthoptera > Acrididae > Schistocerca > Schistocerca cancellata. The sequence goes on along the minus strand of NC_064629.1, from coordinate 809,436,634 downwards.
GCCGCTGGAGTCCACTGTAGCAGGTTCATATATCGTAATGTGGGACTTTCTCACAGCCTATGGAAGAGGTTTCAAGTGGCTATGACCAAATACTAGGAAGCAGAGTAGATAAATACTGCTGTTCAAAATGAAGGTAGGATAATAAGGGTGTTGGCAGACGGAGGACAGCTACTTGCTATGAGCCGGATTTGGTCGCTCCTCCACATTTCTCTACATAATAATTTGTGGAGAGCAGGGTTTCGCGAGAACTGTTAAGAGATATATTTTCAATCTTGCCATAAAGGCCGCATTCACGAAATGAGATGCACGACAAGATCCCACCAAATACTGAAATATACTGCTTCTGAACCGCGGCTATATATGTTCCATCTGTGTACAGTAACGAGCCACTAAGTTCTTTGGAAAGCTGGAAGGCAAAAGACTTAATCTGTAGAAATGCAGGGTCTCAGCCATCACAAATAAACCTATACAGTAAAAATTCACTGGAAATTAACTATTGTTCGTTCCAAAGAATATACAGATGTATCCAATAGCGTGTAAACACTAAGGTCACTTTTTGCTACGACTGCAAGGTTGATATTTGGGGAGGTGGTCGGCCGGAGTGGCCGAGCGGTTCTAGGCGCTACAGTCTGAAGCCGCACGACCGCTACGGTCGCAGGTTCGAATCCTGCCTCGGGCATGGATGTGTGTGATGTCCTTAGGTTAGTTAGGTTTAAGTAGTTCTAAGTTCGGGGGGACTGATGACCACTGCAGTTAAATCCCATAGTGCTCAGAGCCGTTTGAACCATTTTTTGGGGAGGGGTTTTCTCTAGGTTGTAATACACAGAAGGGGGAATATACCGGGTGATCAAAAAGTCAGTATACATTTGAAAAGTGAATAAATCACGGAATAATGTGGATAGAGATGTACAAATTGACACACATGCTTGGAATGAAATGGGGTTTTATTAGAACCAAAAAAATACAAAAGTTCAAAAAATGTCCTACAGATGGCGCTTCATCTGATCAGAATAGCAATAATTAGCATAACAAAGTAAGACAAAGCAAAGATGATGTTCTTTACAGGAAATGCTCAATATGTCCACCATCATTCCTCAACAATAGCTGTAGTCGAGGAATAATGTTATGAACAGCACTGTAAAGCATGTCCGGAGTTATGGTGAGGCATTGGCGTCGGATGTTGTCTTTCAGCATCCCTAGAGATGTCCGTCGATCACGATACACTTGCGATTTCAGGTAACCCCAAAGCCAATAATCGCACGGACTGAGGTCTGGGGACATGGGAGGCCAAGCGTGACGAAAGTGGCGGCTGAGCACACGATCATCACCAAACGACGCGCGCAAGAAATCTTTCACGCGTCTAGCAATGTGGGGTGGAGCGCCATCCTGCATTTTCGTCTAATAAAACCCCAAGAAGGAAATTGTATTGTTTTATGTAAAATAATTTAACGTTTATTATGTAACGGATATTGTTGTTACCTTATTTAGAACGTGAAAGTGGCCAAACTTTGATTATTTAAATATGTTAAAATGCAAAATAATGTAGAATAAGCTGTAGCCAATCAGATGGACGGCTTCAGGAAAGCGAACTGCACTAGTCAGTTGAGCGAGTATGTTCGGCCCTGCCTCGAGATGACTGGGTGTTTGTGTCATCATCATTCCTGAAAGTGGCTCGATTGGATTGAGCAAAGGTTGGGAATTTGTACGGGCGTTGATAACCGCGCAGTTGAGCGCCACACAAACCAATCATCATCATCATCATCAGCGTGTTCGGCGCGCGTGAAACGCGGCCAGGAACGGGTAGACGGACAGCGCTGGTGCAGACGCGGAAGCGGACAGTTCGGTTGGAGACACTAAAGTGCGAGCGCGCACGGAGGCTTTCCGGCAGTCGTTCTTCCCGCGAACCATACGCGAGTGGAACAGGAAAGGGAGGCAATGACAGTGACACGTAAAGAGCCCTCCGCCACACACCGTTGGGTGACTTGCGGAGTATAAATGCAGATGCAGAATGTCACGGCCAGTAGCCTTGCACTAATGTGCTTTCTGATAAATAAATGAAGAACAAAAGTAACTATTATGCACTAAACTTTACAATAAATATTCTATTACCTAATGGTTCAATAAGGTGTAATGCTGTCATCGTTCAATGTGTTTTGTGTGGAGAAAATGATGATCTGATGTTTAACTGAAAATACTGATAATTTAAATTTACTATATCTTTTAAACAAATGAAGTTACAGGGTTGATATTTACAACATTCGTCATTTTAATGATGCGCTTCTATATGAAATGTCTATCGTTAAGATCGACTAAACCGTTCAGATTTTAGCATTCAGGTCTTTGTTATAAAACTTGTGAATTTCACTTTAACAGTAAATCCTAAACGTTTGTAGATACGATCCATATTCAAGTTTTATTGGGATCACCATGAAAATATATGAAGAATGGTAGATTAAAATTTCTGTGGCTTCATTCCCTGCATTACTACAGAATTAAATATTTTTCAAAAATGTTTCCCTTTATGGGCGATCTTAGGTGCGCCATATTTAACACTGCTACGTCTCTCTGGCCACAAACGCCTTCTACTGGATTTCCCTATGACGTAGGCTCTCGTCTGTCCCACTCGCACACTACAGCGCTTTGAGGAACGCGGTCCTGGACGACAGGGTTCGTTTCACAATTCCCGTAGGCTGACTCTTTCGGCCACATATTTAAATGAGAGCGCAATGTTCGTTATCTCACAACGGTAACGCCTTAGTACAGCACGGCAACTGACATGTGAGCTCGCAGCATCCTCTGGACGTGTTTTATCGAGACAAACGGTGTGCAGAAGGCTTCGGCAGAGTGACCTTTATTGTCGGAGACCTGCAGTATGTCTACCTCTCACGCGACTTCAAAGAAGGGAACGTCTAGAGTGGAGTCATCCCGCGCGACTGCTACGGTCGCAGGTTCGAATCCTGCCTCGGGCATGGATGTGTGTGTTGTCCTTAGGTTATTTAGGTTTAAGTAGTTCTAAGTTCTAGGGGACTGATGACCTCAGATGTTAAGTCCCATGATGCTCAGAGCCATTTGAACCATTTGTGGTTCAAATGGTTCAAATGGCTCTGAGCACTATGGGACTCAACTTCTGAGGTCATTAGTCCCCTAGAACTTAGAACTAGTTAAACCTAACTAACCTAAGGACATCACGAACATCCATGCCCGAGGCAGGATTCGAACCTGCGACCGTAGCGGTCTTGCCGTTCCAGACTGCAGCGCCTTTAACCGCACGGCCACTTCGGCCGGCAACCATTTGTGGAGTCATCAACATACCGCCTGGACGGTCGAACAGTGAGCCTATGTTGTTTTCACAGGTGGGTCCCGATTTAATCTAGGGAGTGATTCTCGATGGATTCACATCTGGAAGGAACGTGAACCCGTTTTCGGGACTCGAACATTGTGGAAAGAGACCGATATCGAGAAGGATCCTTAATGGTGTGGGCAGGATTTATGTTTAGCACTTGAACCCCTCTTCATGTTGTACAGGTGAATCGGCAAGGTTTAACTGCTCTCAGGTATCGTGACGAGATCTTGGGACCTAATTTCCAGATGTTGCGAGGTGCTATGGACCCAGACTTCGTATTGATGGACGATAATGCTCGACCTCATAGAGCATGGGTGGTGATGTTTTCCTGGAAACGGAAGATATTGCACGCATGGCGTGCCTACTCTCTCTGCCGTTTTGAATCCCATAGAGTATGCCTGGGATGCACTAGGGAGACGGCTTGCATCACGTCAGCATCCACCAATCACTCTCCAAGACGCGAGCAGCTCTGCAGGAAGAATGGGCGTTAGTGCCTCAACATTTGACTGACGACATCATTCACAACACACCTTGTCGTTGTCAAGCCTGTACTACCGCCAGAGGTGGCACCATCCCGTACTGAGTACATTAACCAGTTGTCGGAATGTTTGTGCAAAATCTGTTAATTTAGAAAAAAGGAAGAACATTTTTGTCTACCGTTATGCATGTTGAATTTGTTTACGATCTGTATTCTTTACATTGTTTCTACTTTACTATCACCTGTTCATAATGTGGCAAGATAAAATCAACCTTGAAAAATTTCCGTTTGTTGCTTTAATTTTGGACGCCAGTGTATAAACAGTCGCAGCCACGTTTTGTGGCGAATGGTCATGGTTTAGAGCAAACCTTTGCGTTAAATGCATCTGATTTTCTTCGAATGATGGTGCAACATCCATTGCTTTTATGGAGCCGACCATTATCATCCTGAATGATAAAGTTAAGATTTCACGGCGTAGCAGCTATTTGGAAGCATGCTGTAGAGCAAAATGTTTCCATTAACATTAGCGTACATTCTGTCACAAAAAAATGGTTCAAATGGCTCTAAGCACCTTGGGACTTACCATCTGAGGTCATCAGTCCCCTAGACTTAGAACTACTTAAAGCTAACTAACCGAAGGATATCAAACACATCCATGCCCGAGGCAGGATTCGAACCTGCGACCGTAACAGCCGCGTGTATCCGGACTGAAAGGCCTAGAACCGCTCGACCCATTCTGTCACAGCACGAAAGTAATGTCCAAGAAGAAAACAGAAAATCCAGGCCACAATACAATTATTTGTGCTGGTTGATGTGATTTTTGGAGATTAAAGAATTCTTGTTTATGAATCAGCAACAGCAGTAGCACCAGTTGCACGTCCAGCAACAGCAACAACAGTGGCTACAGCTCCGGCAGCAGCGACACCAATAGCAGTGGGTGTGGCTGCACCAGCAACAGCAGTGGCAGGAGCTGCAGCAGCAGCAGCAGTATGGCTCTGAGCACTATGGGACTTAACAGCTATGGTCATCAGTCCCCTAGAACTTAGAACGACTTAAACCTAACTAACCTAAGGACAGCACACAACACCCAGCCATCACGAGGCATAGAAAATCCCTGACCCCGCCGGGAATCGAACCCGGGAACCCGCGCGTGGGAAGCGAGAACGCTACCGCACGACCACGAGATGCGGGCAGCAGCAGTATCACGTACGTATACACGTACATATTTTTCACCGTATACGTAATATGTTGCGACTAAGGTGTCTGAGGTTGTCATTGATGATTTCAGGGGACCAAAATCGATAAATGTTACTTTCTCACTAATAATTTCGTATTGTTTCAGTATATGTTGTGTATCTGCAGTTTCTTTCCAAAAATTTCATCGTTTACGTAATACACTGAAGAGTCAAAGAAACTGTTACACCTGCCTAATATCGTGTAGACCCCCCACTGCCCCCCCCCCGCTCCCCCCTCCCCCCCGCCCACCCCGCGCACGCAGAAGTGAGAAGTGTCGCAACACGACGTGGCGTGGACTCCACCAATGTCTGAAGTAGTACTGGAGGGAATTTACACCATGAATCCTGCAGGGCTGCCCATAAATCCGTAAGAGTATGAGGGGTTGGAGATCTCTTCTGAACAGGACGTTGCAAGGCACCCCAGATATGCTCAATACTGTTCATGTCTGAGGCGCTTAGTGGCCAACGGAAGTATTTAAACTCAGAAGAGTGTTCCTGGAGCCACACTGTAGCAATTCTGGACGTATCAGGGACCCCATATGACTCCAACTGCACACGCCCCACACCATTACAGAGCCTCCACCAGCTTGAACAGCCCCCTGCTGGCATGCAGGGTCCATGGATCCACGTCCATCCGCTCGATACAATTTGAAACGAGACTCGTTCGATCAGGCAACATGTTTCCAGCCAACAGCAGTCCAATATCGTTGTTGACGGGCCCAGGGAAGGCGTAAGGCTTTGTGTCGTGCAGTCATGAAGGGTACACGAGCGGGCCTTCGGCTCCGAAAGCCCATATCGATGATGTTTCGTTGAATGGTTTGCACGCTGACATTTGTTGATGGCCCAGCATTGAAATCTGTAGCAATTTGCGAAAGGGTTGCACTTCTGTCACGTTGAACGATTCTCTTGAGTCGTGGTTGGTTCCGTTCTTGCAGGATCTTTTTCCGGTCGCAGCGATGTCGGAGATTTGATGTTTTACCGGGTTCCTGATATTAGCGCTACACTCGTGAAATGGTTGTTCAGGAAAATCCCCACTTCATCGCTACCTCGGAGACGTTGTGTCCTATCGCTCGTACGCCGACTATAACACCATGTTGAAACTGCCATTGTAGCAGCAGTAACCGATCTAACAACTGCGCCAGACACTTGTCTTATATAGGCGTTGCCGACCGCAGCACTATATTCTACCGGTTTACATATCTCTGTATTTGAATACGCATGCCTATACCAGCTTCCTTGGCGCTTCAATGTATTTTGTTGTTGCTCAAGCGCCATCATATGAAAATCGGTTTGCTCTGTCCGCTCATGAGATCCAGTAGCCTGTAAATGGATCCCAGGTTTACGAGACATTTCTTGACTTTCGAGAAGCCTTCGATACTGCCACCCACCGTCGCTAGTAAACAAAATGAGCTTACGAAGTACCAGTTAAAATATATAATTGTGTTACAGACTCCCTGCCCGCATCTCGTGGTCGTGCGGTAGCGTTCTCGCTTCCCACGCCCGAGTTCGATTCCCGGCGGGGTCAGGAATTTTCTCTGCCTCGTGATGGCTGGGTGCTGTGTGCTGTCCTTAGGTTAGTTAGGTTTAAGTAGTTCTAAGTTCTAGGGGACTTATGACCACAGTAGTTGAGTCCCATAGTGCTCAGAGCCATTTGAACCATTTTACAGACTTCCTGGTAAACAATAGTCAGTCCTTGACGGGCCCTACGTTGAATGCGGAAGGAGAAGTGTTATTTGGGTTTATAAGCAGTTGCAAATACAGCTAACGCCGAGTGCAGGGTGGTGGTAAACAAGCCGACATCCTAGAGGAACCGATGGCTTAGAGCGATGGAGCTCTTTTAGGTGGGGTGGCGGTGCCTTCCGTGGAGAATACCTCTCTAAAATTCACTATGCAGCGTCAGTTCTCCACATTAAGGACTGCTGAAAACTGCGTCCGTTCCTCATGTCTGTGACAACTGAAATAAAATCTGGCAGAGAGTTTACTAAATGCATCCCCTCGGTGAACTAAGAGGCAGATACGATATTAAGCCGGGCTTTCAGTTCTGAAAACCAAAGAAGGTCATAGTTGACAAGGCCAAAATAGACTGATTCAATCACAAGATAATGACCTATAGGATCACATTTGTGACGGTCTACTCTTAAACAAGAAATGAGGACATTGACCTGAAGAACGAGCCTCTATATAAATCGATTAGTGGCATCGCAATGAAAATGATCTTTATACACATTGAGAACAGAAGGGCCGGCCACTGTGGCCGAGCGGCTCTCGGCGCTCCCGTCCGGAACCGCGCTGTTGCTACGGTCGCAGGTTCGAATCCTGCCTCGGGCATGGCTGTGTGTGATGTCCTTAGGTTAGTTAGGTTTAAGTTCTAAGTGTAGGGGACTGATGACCTCAGTTGTTAAGTCCCTTAGTGCTTAGAGCCATTTGAAGCATTTCAGAATCGAAGGAAGTTTCTTAGATTGTTAATCAAGTCCATATTCCATGGATCATAGCTGTGAACTCTCGCTACAGAGTGGAAGACGTGAGTTACATTAGAACTGTAATACTTTTCTCAGCGAAACTTTCACTTTAATCTTCAACTATCTTTAATTCATTTTTTGTTGACATGATGATTTATACCTAACGCTATGTGTCGTTTCTCTCTCTCTCTCTCTCTCTCTCTCTCTCTCTCTCTCTCTCTCTGTTTAGAGTTTCAGAAATTCTTCTGTGAATTAGAAGAAATTATCAAGCCGATATGATTTCTGTTTGAATTTAATTTTATTATCTATTACATTCTTGACATCATACGGTAAGTAATGAAAGATATTTATTGCTGATTACATCTTTCCTTACCACTTTAAGGCCAAGTGATGGATAGTACAAGTCATTTTTCTTTTATTATTACATTTATGAATCTTGCTGTTGTTTTCGAGCTGTGGCGTTATTGGAGTATCTGAGCCATGAGGAAATGGTGGAGAAATAACACAACGATGAACTGGAAACGTACTCTGTTATACAAATTAAAGTCAGAGAGAGAATGGCATTAGATTTCTAGATCACAAGATATGAAGGAACACAGTCAATGAATTGAAAGGTCTCTCGAATTGGTTACCTCTCCTGAGACTAATTTTAAACCATAAAATTGACTTAACAATCATTCAAGGCAACGAGAAGTAGGACAGTGAAGTAGATGATTTCTATAGAAAACTGTATTCGTTAATCAATAAGTATAAAATAATTTTTTAAAAGAAATAATTTCCTTCCGTCGGCTGTTCTTCTATTTCATTACAGGTATTAATTATTTCGCCCTCTTTGGCATTATCGTGCCACATCATAATAAAAATTGTCATTCTTACAGTATGTTACGATTCACACTTCAGTGTGGTGAAGAACATGTGGTAGCCTCCATTCTAAGAGATTCGCATTATTGTATTTACAACTATCAAAGATGTAAAGTCCATGAATAAAATGGATGAGAAAAACGCTTATGCGGGTTTCTTCGCCGTATCAGCATTCACAAGAAATACTGTAGGATGATGTAGACGACTTCTATTTGTGACTTCAACGCAAGAGGTACCCGTAGGCCTGACGAGATGTAGATATGTAGGAGGGGGGCTGGTGAAATCCCCAGGGTCCAACCCTCCTGTGGGAGGAGGTAACTCTCCCGAGGTTCGGAACCTCCAGGGACAAGTTGACAAATATCAGACTGCTAGTGTCAAATAAATTTTGTATCATATAATAAATAAAAGCACCAGCGTAACCAATCTCTTAATTTCCACTTCATTTCTTTAGTTTTGTGCCATACAGGACAACTGCTTACAGTTCTATTTCGTGTTTAATGTTGAATAGATACTATTTTCTTTAGACAACGTGCGCTAAAACCATCTTGTGATGGAGTGAAAAAAGCGCTTCCTTTAATTGTCGTTGGAAATACTACCAAAAAATTTCCCCAGCAAATGTACACAGCAACAGCTGTGAAACGTCGTTATAATTTGATAGGTTTGCCAACAATATTCGCACAAGGTGATTTTACACCGAAAAAGAGTATACAGAAAATATTTTGTATTCAATGGTAAACACAACATAAAATATTTCCATTTGTACATAGCACTCCTGGGAGAATCATGATGATGATGAAGTCCCATACTCCGTGACGAAGCGTAGGGGAACGACATGGGAGACCCGCACCGCCGTACTAGGCAAGGTCCTAGTGGAGGTGGTTTGGCATTGCCTTCCTCCGATCGTAATTAGGATGAATGATGATGAAGACGACACAACAACACCCAGTCATCTCGAGGCAGGAAAAATCCCTGACCCCGCCGGGAATCGAACCCGGGACCCCGTGTTCGGGAAGCGAGAACGCTACCGCGAGACCACGAGCAGCGGACGGGAGAATCGTAAAAGTGAATAAATGAAACGACATGCAAGAGGTACATTTTCCAAACTGATGTTCGGAAGTAAAGATGTGATGTTCTCCTTTTGTTCGTCCGTAGCCAACTTCCATGTGAACTCTCATGTTACTTGATGTAATGTTATTTCTTGGTCAAAGCGGCTTGGTCTTCAGGGGTTAAGTTCAGAAAATTGGAGATCCAAATAATGGAAACCTTCTCGGAATATTAGAGCTCTTGAGTCACTATGATCCAGTTCTTGCAAAACACACTATCAACGTCAGAGACCGACAAGGAGCTGGAAAGCGTTCACAAGTGCATTATCTGTCAAGATATACTCAGAACGAATTTGTTTCTACTTGTGTCCATCATGTCAGAGGTGCCATCTTGGAACCGACATAAAATGAGAAATATTATTGAGTTATTGTTGATGCAACTCCTGATTCAATTCATACTGAAAAAATAACATTCATTCTGCGTTATATTTCCTTCAAGTAGGTAACTCACAAATATGAAATCTACTAATGGTTTTTAGGATTCGTAGACTGTAATCAGAAAACGCGAATAACTACTGAACATTTAATTCGATCAACACTTGTGAAACAATCAAATCTTATCAGCGAATGCAGCGGATGAGGTTATGATAATATAAGTAGTATTAGAGGGTCTTGTAAAGGAGCTCAGACATATTATCTTCAGTGAAATCCTCTTGCAAAATTTTCTCTGTGTGCTTGTCATAGCCTTATGTAGAGCACTTGCAGCTGAGGGTTGTCATGAAGAAGATGCTTTTTTCGGAGTGATACAACTTCTTAGAACTACCTCAGTAGCAGTCCGCACCGATGGGAAATTCTGAAATAGTGTGTTGGAAATTCTTTATATTCCAGTATGAAACGTCCTCTTAGAAAAATTAATGAATTACTGTGCTGATAAACCCCTTGCGTTATTTGATTTTCAAACAGCTGAGCAGAACTGAACGTACTCAGACATATCGCTCTTTACTTATTCTGATCAACACTAAACTGACACACAATATTTTTAGCGCAACGCGATCTGATTTTCAAAAATCCCTACAAAAGATTGGCCCTGACTAACATTAACCGATACCTTTCACAAATCACTTACCTCACAAAAATCTTCGTTACTCGAACTACTGCAATACAGCGAGCGCCACTACTGCCAGATAAATAAAAGATTCAAACTACTGAAGGCACTAACTACTGATAGGCATAGTTAGCAAATGAAAGATTTTGATAGAGAACAAGCAATGTATTTACCTTAATAGTGTTCAAAAGTCATAATGACATCCAGGCTTACAAATTTATTGTCTCTGATGGACACACGTCCAGATCATCCGCTCTCAAAACTCCGCCATCTCTCTCCCCACATCCACCACTGCTGGCGGCTCACCTCCAACTGCACCACGCTACGCGCTGTTAACAGCCAACTGCCCAACACTACAATAGCAAATTCCAACAATGCAAACCAGCCACAGACTGCACACAGCACAAGTCAGTGATTTTCATACAGAGCGCTACGTGGCGTTACCAACATAAAAAACCTAAACAGTCTACTTACACCATGTCTGAATATCGTTGGAGTGCTCGGGTTGACACTGCAATACCAATTGCAGTTCACTTAGATAAGATCATCATTGCTATTGAAACTCTCGGTAAGTTTAATTTGTCAGCTGAAATACTGTATGCGGTGCGGGGTGTTTTGGATTATGCGATATCATTCAAGTGTTTATTCATGACGTCAGCTCAACTAAAGTTGTTGGTACCAACTGACTACAGAAGTAAATTACTACAAGTTGGAAATACTACCAGTAATGTTGAGGTAAACACTTTGAGAACTTATTTAATGACCTAAAATGTCTTCGCAAAAATTGGAATGACATCCTCCCTGATTAAAGTTGTTGCCAGTGCAATTAACATCGAGCCTGAATTCCCGGCAGTGTGCACTGAGAAGAGGAGATCGTTTCATTCGGACAATCTAGTGTCTAACTTGAAAACCCGATACGAAGCAGTGAAGATTTTAATAGAAAAATTTGGGTTTTATGGAAATACTCGAAGATGATTGAAGATCAGGTTGCTGAGGCATGCAAGTTAAATATCAATGAATAGCATAATGACGTCGCAACAGATTTAGAAGAAGACATTAAATCTTTGAAAACAGTTCGTACTTCAAACTTTGAATACATTACTTTCGAACCATTAGAGCTCTTGAATGAGATTGCGGGCTTTCGAATTAATAATTGAGGTGTTGTGGTGGTGTGGTGGCCCTCAACTACGTACCCTCAGACTCAAAGTTGAAATATTAAGGTTTTGGCTGGTTTCGTTTTCTAGGGGCTGGGATACGTAGTTGCCACATTACAAGCCAAATACTGCTGAGTCTACAGTATACAATATGAATATACACATGAATCGAATGGTCAAAGGTTCCTATCACTCGGTAATTGCGAATGTAATGTAGAAATTTATAAACGAAAAATTGCAACTACATTAAATCTGCAGGTACTATTTTAACGACTTTAAATGATGAGTACGATAGCAGAAGTACCTTTTAGAATGTTGTTTATTACTGCAAAACACTTATTGGTGTCGATGGTCCAGCAATCAAATAAAATATAAGTTGAATAACAGGGAAACAATAGATTCCTATTGCACGTAATTAGTTATGAACAACAACATAGCTCGCGAGATATTCACTTCTAAACGCATACTACGTCTTCACTCTAGGAGCCACGGAAATCACACAAGAGCACAAGTCGGCACTACGAAATATTTCTATCACGCGCGACCACGCGCAAACCGCTCCAAGTCCTTCCCGCGACTCTGCGTCCCGTGTCCTGTGCGACTGTCCGTCGAGCCACACTGTTCCAAACCACCCCCGTGTCCTCTCTCGAAACGATACTCTTCTCCCACTTCCATCGTGCCTCCCCATTCCGAGCGCTGCGATTGGCTAGAGCGCTCGCGCCATGCCTTCAAGCCAACACACCCTCACAAACATAATGAAATACGTTCGACATACTGGATTTACATTTAAATAACTTGAAATTAAATAAATATTCCTTCGGATGAACCATAAACACGCTCTAACACACATTATTAAATACATTAACAAATTAAACAAACATATATCAAAGGAATAGAACAAAAGGTAGGCCCGTAGCCTAATGTCTCTCTGCTTTCTAAACCACAGTAAATATTTAACCAATTTCTTCATGAATAGTATATATCGGATATAAACAAAGATATAGACGAATAAATATCTTTATAAGCATGCTGCTACCATTTTTTCGTGTCACTGTGGAGTACTTACGGCCTGACGCAATCAATAGTAATCGGCCACTTTGACCTCCAATAACTCATGTACTATTCAAGTTACATGCCTGTAATTTATACCAATTTAGGTTTACACTAATAGCTTTATAAAGACACGTCGATCGACAAAATCGGATGAACCGTTTAGATTTTGGAAATTCGTTGCTGGGTTGTTGTTGTTGTGGTCTTCAGTCCTGAGACTGGTTTGATGCAGCTCTCCATGCTACTCTATCCTGTGCAAGCTTCTTCATCTCCCAGTACCTACTGCAACCTACATCCTTCTGAATCTGCTTAGTGTATTCATCTCTTGGTCTCCCCCTACGATTTTTACCCTCCACGCTGCCCTCCAATACTAAACTGGTGATCCCTTGATGCCTCAGAACATGTCCTACCAACCGATCCCTTCTTCTGGTCAAGTTGTGCCACAAACTTCTCTTCTCCCCAATCCTATTCAATACTTTCTCATTAGTTATATGATCTACCCATCTAATCTTCAACATTCTTCTGTAGCACCACATTTCGAAAGCTTCTATTCTCTTCTTGTCCAAACTATTTACCGTCCATGTTTCACTTCCATACATGACTACACTCCATACAAATACTTTCAGAAATGACTTCCTGACACTTAAATCTATACTCGATGTTAACAAATTTCTCTTCTTCAGAAACGCTTTCCTTCCCATTGCCAGTCTACATTTTATATCCTCTCTACTTCGACCGTCATCAGTTATTTTTTATTTTGCTCCCCAAATAGCAAAACTCCTTTACTACTTTAAGTGTCTCATTTCCTAATCTAATACCCTCAGCATCACCCGACTTAATTCGACTGTGTTACTGCTGGGTGTTACTTGTATAATTTATCGTCAGGTTCTAAACTTTAAACTAATAACGATATTTAAAATCTGATTACACCATCAGAATCGTCGTGCAAATAATAATAATGTACATATTTGTTTTTGAGGTATCATGATTCCTCTGACTACTATTAATTTCTATATGAACTGTGAAATGCCTGCCATTAAGGAAGGTTTCACAAAGTCAGCCATCTTTGACCCTCCCAGTGCCCAAGTTTCTTTCATCAACACAGCGTAGCCAAGGAATTCCCAGCCACTCGGTCGGCCTGGAGCACGCGCTGGGGCTCCCCTCATGCTCAGCTAACGTTCGGCACCACGTGGTTGCTGCCGGGCCGCGGCTTTGACGAACGTCCTGCGCGGCCGCCCCAACTCCGATCATAGAATATTTCCTGGGCGCTACAACTCGCCCGTTACCTCACAAGTTGCAACAGCATAAGTCGCGCGCCCATCTCGGATGAGAACAAACTCAATCTAAGTAGTGATTCTGGACATATCGTCATATAGCAAGAGGTAGGAAAAGGTAAGGCTCCCAAGAACATTGTCGAACATGATCATGTTGGTGGTCCATGTGTTATTATGTGGGAAGGCATAATGTTGCTTGGATGTGCTGGTCTCCAAATCTTTAAACATGGTGCACTGGCCAGTCAACGTTATTGTGCCACTGTTCTCCTCCTCATGTTCATCTTTTCAGGGGTGCATTCGGTCCTGACTTAATTTTAAAGATGACCATGCGCAACAGCATAGAAGAGCGCAGGTGGAGGAGCTTTTGGAACGAGAGGATATTTGGCGAATGGACTAACTTGCCCGTTCCCCCGACTTAAATCCCATCGTTCACGTGTGGGGTGCGTCGGCTAGACCTTTGCAGCACGCCCTCATGAGCCAACGACCATCCAGCAGTTGTCAACCGCACTCGTGGAGGAGTGCAACGGTCTGCTGCAAGACCTCCTTACTCCAGTTAAATAGCAGGTATACATTGTCAAATGTGGGATAGGAGATTTTCATTTTTTCAACATGTTCATATGGTTGGAAAGATTGGAAAACGAAGTTTTGCCAACAAAATTCATATTGGCTATACTTTCCGTACTCAAAAAGTTTTTTTTCAGAAAATCCCAGTGTCTTGTGCTCTTAGCACTTTGATGTCCATTTAGTTTTTAAAAGAGCATTTTCTACTAATTTGACAATTTTTCTCTGCATCCAGTGCTAAGGACGTTACTGTTCGACAAGAAATATCAATTTTGCAGGCTTTGTGCAAAATGGCAAAATACCTAGTTTTTGAGCACTTTTATTTCAGTTTCTCTTTATATAGTAAGAATATCTTATATATTCTGTTATACAGGGTGGCCCATTGATCGCGATCGGGCCAAATATTTCACGAAATAACCGTCAAACGAAAACCTACAAAGAACGAAACTTGTCTAGCTTGAAGGGGGAAACCAGATGGCGCTATGGTTGGCCCGCTAGATGGCGCTGCCATAGGTCAAACGGATATCAACTGCGTTTCTTTAAAATAGGAATCCCCATTTTTGTTACATATTCGTGTAGTACGTAAAGAAATATGAATGTTTTAGTTGGACCACTTTTTTCGCTTTGTTATAGATGGCGCCGTAATAGTCACAAACATATGGCTCTCAATTTTAGACGAACAGTTGGTAACAGGTAGGTTTTTTAAATTAAAATACAGAACGTAGGTATGTTTGAACATTTTATTTCGGTTGTTCCAATGTGATACATGTACCTTTGTGAACTTATCATTTCTGAAAACGCATGCTGTTACAGCGTGATTACCTGTAAATACCACATTAATGCAATAAATGCTCAAAATGATGTCCGTCAACCTCAATGCATTTGCCAATACGTGTAACGACATTCCTCTCAACAGCGAGTAGTTCACCTCCCGTAATGTTCCCACATGCATTGACAATGCGCTGACGCATGTTGTCAGGCGTTGTCGGTGGATCACGATAGCAAATATCCTTCAACTTTCCCCACAGTAAGAAATCCGGGGAAGTCAGATCCGGTGAACGTGCGGGCCATGGTATGGTGCTTCGACGACCAATCCACCTGTCATGAAATATGCTATTTAATAAGGCTTCAACCGCACGCGAGCTATGTGCCGGACATCCATCATGATGGAAGTACATCGCCATTCTGACATGCAGTGAAACATCTTGTAGTAACATCGCTAGAACATTACGTAGGAAATCAGCATACATTGCACCATTTAGATTGCCATCGATAAAATGGGAGCCAATTATTCTTCCTCCCATAAAGCCGTACCGTACATTAACCCGCCAAAGTCGCTGATGTTCCACTTGTCGCAGCCATCGTCGATTTTCCGTTGCCCAATAGTGCATATTATGTCGGCTTACGTTACCGCTGTTAGTGAATGACACTTCGTCGCTAAATAGAACGCGTGCAAAAAATCTGTCATCGTCCCGTAATTTTTCTTGTGCCCAGTGGCAGAACTGTGCACGACGCTCAAAGTCGTTGTCATGCAATTCATGGTGCATAGAAATATGGTACGGGTGCAATCGATGTTGATGTAGCATTCTCAGCACCGACGTTTTTGAGATTCCCGATTCTCGTGCAATTTGTCTGCTACTGATGCGCGGATTAGCCGCGACGGCAGCTAAAACACCTACTTGGGCATCATCATTTGTTGCAGGTCATGGTTGACGTTTTCTTAAATAACGTAACTATCTGGCGAACGGTCCGGACACTTGGATGATGTCGTCCAGGATACCGAGCAGCATACATAGCACACGCCCTTTGGGCATTTTGATCACAATAGTCATACGTCAACACGATATCGACCTTTTCCGCAATTAGTAAACGGTCCATTTTAACACGGGTAATGTATCACGAAGCAAATACCGTCCGCACTGGCGGAAAGTTAGGTGATACCACGTAATTATGCGTTTGTAACTATCACAGCGCCATCTATCACAAAGCGAAAAAAGTGGTCCAACTAAAACATTCATATTTCTTTACGTACTACACGAATATGTGTTTAAAAAACGGGGGTTCCTATTTAAAAAAACGCAGTTGATATCCGTTTGACCTAGGGCAGTGCTATCTAGGGTGCCAACCATAGCGCCATCTGCTTTCCCCCTTCAAGCTAGACGAGTTTCGTTCTTTGTAGTTTTTTCGTTTGATGCTTATTTCGTGAGATATTTGGCCCGGTCACTATCAATGGACCACCCTGTATATCCGAGTCGAACATCTTACTTTGTGATATTCCATTACTCTGTGTGCAATCGTGTTATTCCTGGACATCTGTCTATTGCGATTCGTAATTATTAGTCGAAGTTAACCTTCAGTGCATTTTAGCCATGACTCACTCACATTTTTAAAACTACGTTATTTACTCATTATATACATTACCCAATCTGTGAGAGAAAACTGAACTATCATTAGCTGAAACAGAGAAACCGAAACAGGTGGCTAATTTTAATTGTACAAAGAAGACATGCAATACTAACGAAACACGGGTAGCTTTATTATAATTAAAAAGGTATTAAAGTTTACTAACACTTATTACTGTCACTTCTGGATGCGTAATACTTCCGACAGTCTACTTCAACTTTTGCCGTCTTGAGATGGACAAGTGAGTCACTTCCGACGTTTTGATGGATCAAGTTCCTCGCTGTCACCGGAAAGGAATTGAGTAGTAGATGTGGGGTAAGTAGATCGAGTGGGCCCAAACGGACCTGCTCTTCCAATAGTGAGTCGGCCTCTTTCATATCGCTGATTTCGACGTCCATTGCCTCAATAATTTCCGTAAAATCTACTTCTTCACTTCGTATGTAAATTCTGGCACGTTTACACAGTTGAATTCACTGCAGTTCTTGCAACTGGAAGAAAATTTCAAATCTGCTTTTCTGCAGGAGCTCATTCCGCCATAACTCAACTTACACGAGCACGAAACAACGTGAAGAAGTAACTCAGGTGGTGGACCTTGGCTCAGTTCAACAGGCCTCTGACGTTGTTTACTGTAAATCCAGCTCTATTTCTCAGCAGGTTTCGATTCCCATCCAACTATGGACTTGCTAGTAGCTCCGTAACGAATAATGTTGCACAGCTTCTTTTCTCGGTGACAACATCGTAAAATTCAGTTTGCTTTTTGTGGCAGACTTGACGAATAGCTGGTACCGCGAATCGTCTAGCGGCTCGAATCTGCTGACACATCCATTATACAATGCGATAGTAAACTACTCTCCAGCTATTATTATTTATTTACGGTAGCGTCTGGTTTCTTGAATGTGCCAAGTGCTGAGTTAAGGTGTTCGTGTTTCTTTTAATAATGTTGCAAAACTTCGATTTCCCTTGATCGAAAAAAGCGGATGTTGTAACACATTAATTAACGACGAGAGCTAGCAGAGTCACTGTAGAGCTTCTAGGGTGCAGTGCAAAACAGCTTGTCTTCTGCACTTCCTCTTTCTGCTTTAGATAAAACAAGTCCTCTATGTTTTGTCCTAAGCCAGTCATTAGCAGAAGGAGGTCAACATCTAACATGGCTGCCTTAGTAGGTACTGAATGTAATGTCAGTGCCGGCCGCGGTGGCCGTGCGGTTCTAGGCGCTGCAGTCCGGAACCGCGAGACTGCTATGGTCGCAGGTTCGAATCCTGCCTCGGGCATGGATGTGTGTGATGTCCTTAGGTTAGTTAGGTTTAAATAGTTCTAAGTTCTAGGGGACTGATGACCTAAGATGTTAAGTCCCATAGTGCTCAGAGCCATTTGTAATGTCAGTGATGCTGTATATGTTATCTCTGCTGCATAGTGAGATGTTCAGTTCCAATGTATAACGTATCATATAACATATTTCTAACATACAAACAGACACTGGAATAAAAGTGCTCAAAAACTTGGTATTTTTCCATTTTGCACCAAGTTTCGAAAATTGTTATTTTTTAAGGAACTTCAGCGCCCTAGTTACTGGATGCAGCAAAATGTAGTAATAATCACCTTGCAAAACGTCGTAACAATCACCTTTGTAGAGAATTATGTGCTCTTTTAAAAAGTAAATAGACACCAAAGCGCCAGGAGCATAAGAAACAAATCTTTTGACTACAGAAAGTTTAGACAACATACGTTTTGTTGGGAAAACTTGGTTTCCCTATCTCTCCGGTCATATGAACGAGTTAAAAATATAAAATCTTATATCCCACGTTTTGCGACGTATAGGTTTTTTTCAGACAGTTTTATTGGACTAACCTTGTGGTCAGTATGGGAGCACGTTGCAGAGCGTGCATTCCGACCGTAGTTATCATACACCCTATTAGGAACCATGTCCCGCCTTTTGTAATGTCCAGGGGACCGTCATATACAGCAGTGATTTTAGTGCAATTATTATCTTTGAATAAGAGTGTTGCTTCTGTTCGCCTCATTCGTTTTTTGTATTAGGTGCTTTCTTTACTATATTGTAACAGTTCTTTCCACGTACGGTCCAAGTTTCATCGAACTTCGTTACCTGGCAGTGTAATATCATGCGATAGTGGATAACTTTTGCACACTGGTGTAATTTACACTGATAATTTCTGGATTCTTCTTTCAGTATGATTTGTCTATTGTTGCCATCTCATCCTCATACCTACGTCCAGGTGATTTGTCATTCAACGATGCAGGCTTATGAAAGTTTTTCACAATTTTTCCAACAGGGGCTTCGTGTACATCAATTTTTGCTGTGATTTTATCAAATCATAGAAGATCAAATTAACAATGTTGAGACATCCATAATAAAAAAATTGAATGATGAATAACAGTGATGAAAATATTATGAAACTGTAATGTACAAGGATTTGTCTTCGTCCCTGAAGATCCAACTGGCTTTTAGAGCAGTGGTCCCCAATCTGTTTTATACTATTACTCCGTTAGATGTCAAACAATACCCTCAACAGAGTTTATCACCAAGCTAGTAATATGCGCATATTTTGGAATCAATAAATAATTAGTCAATGAGATGATGGGTACTGCATATTAGCTACAAATCGTTTGCAACCTAGTGAAAGTCTCTGATTGTGAAACAGATGTATACACAACAGCATCTGAAATTCTCAGCACTCACCGATGGCCAGAAGTTTCCTCCGTCAGTCACTGTTCAATTGTTGTTCATTCGTTCATTCTTCAGTTGTTCCCTTAACGATCGAGTCAGAATAATAGATATCGGTAGCGTACCTACGCTACTTCTGACGCACTTTGTTTACATTTGTGACGTCATGTGACCCATGTCAGCACCCTACCCATGATGTCACAAACCAGGTCCTCCTTATCAGTGATGTCATCATTCTTATCAGTGAGTTCATCAGCCTCATAAATGGCGTCATCATGACATGTCACGCCCCCTCCTGTCTCCCTCTCCATTTCCCTCCCCTCTGACCTTCTCCAGCCAATCACAGCACAGTGTTATAATGAGACAGTCAATCATAATTTAGCTGTGGAATCACACAAGGTTTATTTTAAATCGCTCCAAGTTCGAAAAAATGCAATTTTTTAAAGAATTCTGTGCAGCGAAATGTTTAAACTTTTTTGCTTTAGCAGTTCTGTTGAATCGCATCACAACTGAAGCTTTCAAGGCTGAAAATGAGGAGTAGTGATTAATCTTATGTTTTTCCATT
Source organism: Schistocerca cancellata (assembly GCF_023864275.1). Taxonomy (NCBI): domain Eukaryota; kingdom Metazoa; phylum Arthropoda; class Insecta; order Orthoptera; family Acrididae; genus Schistocerca; species Schistocerca cancellata. Next base: position 809,416,420 of record NC_064629.1, on the reverse strand, counting down.
AGCATCCTGAAATGTTTTTCGTAAAATTAAATACATAAATCTATTTGTAAACTATTAGAAATTCTATTACGTCTCCTATACATTTTTCTAAAGGCATCTGCAACCTCAGCAACAGTTTCTGTCTTATGGCAGACACCTATGCATATATGGGTTACAGGTCACTTACTGTCAATACATATTTATAACCTGACTTGTATTTGGAATATGCAGTCAGGTCAAGCAAATCGGATTACTGAAGGCCATCAATTCCTTTCATGATACACACTCTGTTCAAATAATCTTTGCATGTTGAACGAAGCTATTTCAGCCTTCATGTTGATTACAACGAAATCAATTACAAGAGCAAGATCTCGTGAGAATGAGGTATGAGTAGTGAGGCATTTCTTTATATAATATGGTTCTGAAGGATAACAAACAAAAAATGCTCTAGATATAAAATATATCAATTAACATGTTACATTTCTTTCACTGCTTAAAAAAAACATAACATTGCAGTTCTTCCAGTGTTCAAAAACAACGTCCATTTCGTTCATTGATGCCGTATGGGATAACTCGCATGTGACAGTCACATTATCACTGTCCCGACAACTTCACATTTAACTGTCCAGTCACTGGTTTGTGTTGGTTGACGGCCATTTTCGATCAGTGGGCAGGAAGTGAGGGGCAACCCATGTTCTCAATATTTTGCACATCATAGTCTGGCAACAAGTCTTTAATTCACTTTCTCAAAATCCTTCACATAAACACGCAACTCAAATGGAATAATTATGCTTAAACCATCCAGCGCCATCTCCAAAGATACACCAGCTGAGACCGTACTGTGATGGTGATAATTTCTCATCAATCAACTCATAGTAGGGCGTTGTCCACTGTAGAATAAAACACCTGAAGCAACCACACTGCTCCGAGAAATACGCAACATTCGGAAGGAAACTATTGTCTATGGTGCAGAATCCTTAGAAACCAAAGAAGACCATAAATGGTCCTGAAAAAAGGGAACATATCAGTGAGCAGTCTCACGCTATTAAAAAGTCCTAAGCGTGGGAGAAGTTTCTCTCTTACTTTGAATAAGACATCTGCCACCTGCAATAAATACACGACTGCGAACTGTCTCACAAGTCATATACAGTTTCCAGTTGAGGCCACAATCGAGAAGTGTCTTATCAGCGTACTGAATATATAGCAATGAGCAAACTCACGAAAACTCCAGACCCTCTTCCTAAGCATGGGCAAGTCTTTTTCCATCTTACCTTCAGTAAGATGTCCGACAGATTACTGATAATCTGTGGCTGTCAGGACTTCTTGTCTAATCTAAAGACACAAGATGGTCGCACTTCCTGTCCTATGACCATGACGTCACTTCCGGTCGACAAATTTCGAGACTCCTTTTATATTTAAAGGGTTAAAAATGGTTCAAATGGCTCTGAGCACTATGGGACTTAACTGCTGTGGTCATCAGTCCCCTAGAACTTAGAACTACTTAAACCTGACTAACCTAAGGACATCACACACATCCATGCCCGAGGCAGGATTCGAACCTGCGACCGTAGCAGTCCCGCAGTTCCAGACTGCGCGCCTAGAACCACTAGACCACCGCGGCCGGTTAAAGGGTTAAATCTCGCACATATGGGTATGTATTGTTACCCAGTTAGTTAAAGGCGCCATATCCATAACAGAATCGTGAATAACCTGACAGTATGCTATTGTATTTTTTGGTAATGGTGTTTGCATTTCAGTTCTCGTATCAAAAACAGACAATTTCAGTGCTGCTACATCTTGTCGTGAACAATCGATTAAATGGATGGGGCACATCTGGAACTTTGTACGACTCACTAGCGGATTCTCTGTCCACAATACAGCGACTGAAAGCTGCAGTGCATTTCATGCGCTTGCGCAGTTTATTTATGCTAAAATCGACTGTATAGTTCTCTTCAGGATATTTAGATGAATTTCGATGTACCTTAAACTCTATTATGTATTTGACATCGAATATTCTGCAAGCACTAGGAATCGAATTCCTGTTTGTCGGAAACGCTAAAATTACGTATGTTGCTACTTCGAGCTCTGTACTGAATTTAACTTGCCACGTCCATGAATTAATTTTTGGTGCAACACATTCAATCAAATGACAACGAAGGAATGCTAGAATATGGTATAAATCATTTTTTAAGATGTTCCATAATCATACTTTTCTTTCGCAGACACACGTATTCTAAGTCAATATAAGTAAACGCTCTCGTTAGAGGACTGTTTGAGGAGATTTTTTTTTTCATTAGGTAGAGACCAAGTCCATTTTTCCTATTTGGTCCTAAGTACAAGCTGTTTTTTTTTCGCGAAGTGCTGTTGCTTCCATTGTATGATTATGACTGAATCTCAGTTAATTGTTAGCAAGCAGTCTTTGCATCATTAACTGCCTTAGCAATCCCCGTCGCTCCACCAGGTAAACATCCAAGCTCTGATAATGTAGAAAATTTTGTTTTGTGAATGGGTAAGATGTCCTCTCTGCAAATTAATTTTGCTTTTGGAGCTACTTGTGAAGGAATTTTAAAACTATTTTCACAGCTGTTATGAGATTACCGCCCGGCTTCATACACTTTAGACTACTTCAAAACTGTTTTCAGACGCATGCCCATTTTAACTTTAGCTTTCATTCCACCAGTCACTGCTAAGGCAGTCAATTTTTCACTGAGATTAACAGTCTTTTGTCTTCACTCTACACCATGCTCTTTCAGTCAGAATCCAGCCTGTTCGATGTCTTGTCAGACAACCTGTGTGGGTGCATTGCATAAGCGATGTTGTGTTCCTTGCTTGCTGCAAATGTTGGATTATCTCCGACCTCACCTGCCTGTTTATCCAGTCCATCAAATTTATTCCCGGCTGACAGTTAGAGTAGCCCCGTATATTAAATTATATGGGTAAGTTGTTACTACTACGATTAAGGAGACGAATTCCGCCTTACGAGTGATATACTAAATTCTATGCAATGATCAGGTGCTGCAAGGCAGAAGGATCCTTAGTACGTTTGAAGACGCAATTCAGGAAGCATGCACTTCAACTTCTCATCAGTCCTATTACTGATGAAAGTGGGTTATAGCCACACAATCGCAAACACGGTCAACTACTTCCAGATACATCAGATGTATTATACCTGGTCCTTCCTACTGTGCAAAAACGAATGTGATTATTTTCTCCTTCACGAAAATGGTCTAGCGAAAGTTTGAATGAATGGTCATTCACAGGTAGATGTTGATGGAGATGATTTAGTGAGTCACAATGTAATATACTGGGGAACCAGGGGATTGCATAATCTACTGTTTAAAATTAGACCTTCTACAAGGAGTTACACGGTTTGAGATCTTGAGAATTACGTTAAAATTCTCAGGGATACTACTGCTCCTGTACTACTCCTCCTTCGCAGGCCATAAATATATCAGTATCATTAAGTCTACTGTTTTAGAAAAAAGTGGTGGTGAATTATTCCTGACAGATGATGAGATGCATACTGATATTACAGAGAACGATTGGAAAATAGTCTCCAGCGAATCACGAGCACATATCAGTTTTGTTCGCTGAAATAATCCGAATGAATTGGTGGAACGATTAATATTCTTGCTAACATCGAAAGCAGTGGGCAATAACTCACATGATAATGAAATAATATTATTGAAGAGGAGCTTCATGAATCATTGATTATTGTTTAAAGTTTGCAGTGGCTGAGGGAAACAAGGAGAAAGCCCTAGTTTCGGAATGGGAAGTTGCGTATAAGAGCATTAAGTAAGTTGAAAGACAATCACAAAATTCGTGTTTCGTAAATTTGAAAGCTTTGGAAACGATTCACATAATTATTGTGTCGAATGAAACTGAAATATGATGCTGTGTCACCAAGATAGAACATGCTTTCTAGTGCTCAATAATCACATTTTGTGCACATCAGAACTTGCTGATTCTACATGTATGTTTCTGAAAGTCAGAATTTTGCTTCTCCCATTCCTTACTTTTGTTCTAATTGACAAAAAAAGTCTCTGATAAATTTCATCTCAATCCAACAAATTCTAGGCGACCCTCAAACATTTTGAAGATGGAACATAGCTCCGCAACACTTATTTCTGTTAAACCGCATTGTATTCTTCTGTATCTCAACTGTATACTTGTCTTTCGTGATAATAATGTATGTGATACATTCAAGTAAACACAGCAATTGTTTAAAATCATATTAAACAATATTACTGAAAATTTCATTCGAGACATTGAAAAACCAAAATGAAAAGTTTGAGAAGTATCTAGTTTATTTTCGGCAATACACACATTTTCAACCTGAGAAGCATTTTTTTTTATTTATAATAATCATCTTACAACATTCATAACTGTAGAATAAAATATGATTCGATTGAATGAACACTGATTATTATTTGATCATAAGAGACGATTTAGTATCAGCTGCGTATTTTTTATGGTCTCCAGCAACAATCTCTAAAACAAAATGTTCCTCACTTTTGTCTTATGTGTGAATGTTATCGTAGTTCTGAATGTGTTTGTCACCTCTTTCATCATCATTCACAACAACCATCTCCTCAAGCTTTTGAACTGCACTTTAAGAGTCTTTGAGGTGAAAATTAGTACTAACAGAAAACCTCATAAGAAAGTTTTCGCTACAGGTGTTACAAAAGATGAAAATTCAACATTCGTAAAAGAAGACAGATCATTTTCGCGCATAATATACCTTTTCGTGTGATTTTTTTGCTTCTGCTTCTTCACCTTTTTCTAATTCGAAGATAAATTGACCTATATTTGCTTTGACCTTTGTTGAAACGTTATCATCAAAGAAAGCTAAAGCCACAGTTTCTGGAGGTAAGTACCAGAGTTGATTTGATTTTTTTTTTCAACAGCCTTACTGATCACTGGTTTAGTGTCATGATAATTTATCAGTTGGCTCATAAATAGACAATCATGGTAAGGTGTCTTAACTGCTTCTGTTGACAGAAACGAAGCTCGGACGTACACACGTGGAAGAAAAATACAGATTCTTGTTAACGGGTTCTTCCATAGGGAAGATAGGTGAAACTGATCTTGAAGCATGTATAGTTTGAATGGATACATGCTCTTTGAAGCCACCTAGAATGAGTTACAGCTCCTGGGATGTGAAACGACATCACATTCTTTGGAATGTTGCCAAGAAAGATCACCGTTAACCCCAGCAGTTCTCGGTAATCATTTCGTGGTTGCTTCTGCGTAGAGACCTGGTTTTGAAAAAATCGGAGAATAACAGATCGTACATCATCAGATGTTTCACTGCTGCCGGTTATGCAAGCGTTCTTGTCGAGTTTCGGCCAAGTTACTCTACATTTCTTGAAAAGTTCCAAGTCCGGTCCAGAAGTCGCTCCCCTCAGTGAATCGAAACAGGTCCGCAACACCGCTTCAGAACTGTGGTGACAGCAACGGAGGTATGATAGGTCACTAACGAACAATTTTTCTACATTTTTACAGCTCCATTTAGTCGACCTGCTTGCTGTCGTGTAACAGCAAAGTTCTTGCGTTTTGTCAGCTATATCCTACTTCTTTACTGTCTGGTAAACAGCCATGACTTGATATTCTCCGGAAGATGTTGGGATTTCAGGGACTCCCAGTAATTGTTGCTTGACTTGAAAGGTTACTGATATCGCCCCACTGTATGTACCTTTTAACACCTTTGAGCGCTGGGAGCAACTTCCCATCGTAGTACAACACTACTGCTTGGCAATCATTCAGGTTTAATTTCTGCTGAATTTCTGCATGTTTCGCTTCTCTAAATTTTTTCTGAGACATTGAAAAGAAGTTCGATTTCAACCATGTTTCCAGTTTCATGTTCGAAAGCATCTGCAGCAGCCGTTAATATTTAAACCCCATTTCTGTCCCTGATTTTGTAGCTAACAAATACTTCAGAGAGATAGGGAGTAAAAAACAGCAATGTACCTTGAGTTTTTGTCTCTGCTGAAACTTTTACTCTTAATGATATTTGCCGACGGACAACAAAGTAATTTTCGCTGTCATTACTACTATCACTTCCTTGTCTTCTTGATGTTAAATGATACTTGTAATACGAGGGTTGTCCAGAAAGTAAGTTCCGATCGGTAGCGAAATGGAAATCACTGGGAAAATCCGGTAAAGCTTTGCACAGATGTGTTGGGTAGTGTCTCAAGTATGTCCGTTGATCGTGTCGCGTCGCTCTTTTACGTTTTGAGTGAACCGTGAGCGCGTAAAGATGCATAGGGAATAGCGTCCCCCACCAATTATCAGGGCCTGGTTAGCGATTTCGCCTGTGTCATGCAGCCCACATAACACAACTGTCGAGCAGTTCCTTCTTCATGCCAATTCTCGGCCGCACACTGCAGGGGAAATGAAGACGCTCCTGAAGTATTTCCGATGAGAAATGTTTGATCACCCACAATACAGTCCGTAATTGACTCCCCCTGAGTCTCATCTCTGCTCACAAGAACGGCTGGCTGCGAAGACAAATTTTTTCCACAGACAACGAGATGCAGACCAGTGCAGATAACTGGCCGAAAGCACTGACGGCTGCTTTCTATGACGAGGATATTGGAAAGTTGGTACAACACTACGACAACACTCGAAATTGGAGCGGCGACTATGTAGCGAAGTAGGTGGAAGGTGTACCTAACTGTTGCAAATAAAACGTTCGTGGTTTTCACTGTGGTTTCCATTTTGGGACCAATCGGAACTTGCTTTCTGGACAACCCTCGTATATTAGGATTAAATATTATTTTATATTACGAATAAAGTCTTAAAGGAGGCTTATTAAAATAAGTATTTCTTACAAGAAATTTATGTAATAATAATGAGTGTAAAAAACTTTAATAAAATTCACACAGTAAAAATTTGAAAAACCTTCGTCGATGAGGGTCGTCTTGTAATTGTTCTATTGAGCTAAAATTTAGCACATATCGTTGTGTATTGATTGGAACAAAATAAGGGATGGGTGCTAAGCTTCTAGAAAGCTGAAAAATAAGGGTCACCCTACTCTACGTTGTGGAGTGCTATAAAAGCCGGAAGAGTCACTGCAATAGCTTTGTCATTGTTGCCCCACCATCAGAGTCCACTTCATCATTGTAGTTTCCATCATCATTCATCATTTTTTCCGCAAAATATAAGTGTACCATGCTCTACATATTACAACTAATAAAATCTATATATTTTGTATATCAGTTACTTCTTGAAATAAAGGATATTACGGATTCCTATGCTTGCATGTTAAAGAATTCGAAGCATTTGGGTATCAGCGGAAGTGCAAGACTATCAGCCTTGCAGGAGGGACGGCGCCATCCAGGGTTTAGCATGAGACGTGTCAACATCAAATCTGTAGTGGTGATGATGGTTCATCAGAAAGACTGCAGAATATATCCACCATCAATACTCTCGAGCGTCAGTGCAGGTGAACTTAATTTTCTCAACAGCGGTGCCACGTTAAGTGATTTATCACTGAAGATTGAACAACATGAACACAGTTGATTCTGAAAATGGTGATATTTAAATTTTTTTAAGGTTCCGCATCTCAACTGGTAAAAACGGAAAGCTTATAGCATCAGTTTGTTGTCCGTCCGTCCGTCTTTCTGTCTGACTGTTAAAAATTGTTTTTCTCGGAAACGGGTAGACGTGTCAAGTTGAAATTCGTGCCACATTCTGCGATCTTCTGTCACTTAGTGGTATAGAAAATTGAAGTTTCTTAATCAATGTAATCAAAAGATATGGGCATTTATGTCATATACTTTGATACTCGTGACCTCACTCATCAAAATCTTCAGGGTACTTCCCTTTGGCCTAGAATCATAAAATTCGGCGGGAAGCAAGGTTTCACAGTAAAATAAAACCCCGAAAAATGTTAGTTTGTAATTATCTCAATCAAAAAAATGTTTTTGACATTTATTATCTGACTGTCTGTATGTCCAGCTGTCTGTTAAGACCAATGTTCCTCATAAATGGGTAGACGTGTCAAGTTGAAATTTATGTCACTTACTACGGTCTATGGTCCGTAGGTGGTGTAAAATAGTTAAGCTTCTAAGTTAGTGCAGTCAAAAGATACTGCCATTTCTGTAGTTATGTCACATATTGTCATCATCATCATCTTGGACAGTTTCCAGCCACTGGCTGGGTCTGTCGGGAACACAAGCCTCTCCATCGTGTTCTGTCTTTCCACCATTCCCCCTCTTCCACCTTCGTCCAGTTCTCTCCTCTTCTCGTTACACATTCCTTCACTCCCTTCACCCATCTATCTCTTGGTCTTCCTCTGGGCCTCTTCCCCTCCAGTTGCAGATCAAACATCCTCTTTGGAATTCTTCCCTCATCCATTCTCTTCATGTGTCCATACCACTGCAGTCTTGATTTTTCTATCCTGTCCTGTACTGGTTCCTCCTTTAGTCTTTCCCTCACATACACATTTCGCAATCTGTCTCGTCTTGTTACACCCAACCTGCTCCTCTGGAACTTCATTTCGCTAGCCTGTATTCTACTTTTGTCGCTTTTGTGCATTACCCATGTCTCACTTCCGTATGCCAATATGGGGACAAAGTAGGTTCGGTATATAATTCCCTTGGATTTCTGTGGCACCTCCTTGCTCCAAATAAGCCCCCTAATGCATTTGTAGAACTGCCCTGCTTTTCTGCACCTTTCATTTATTTCCATTGCGTTTCCCCCCTTACTTTCAATCACGCTTCCCAGGTACTTGAAGTTCTCTACCACTTGTAGTTTTTCCCCTCCACAAGTTATATCCACATTTGGCCTATTCGTCTTCCTTGTTGTGACAATTATTTCACTTTTCTTTGCAGAGAAATGCATTCCATATTGTGCTGCCGTTGCCTCCCATGCATCTAACTGCTCTTGCACCTCCTTCTCGCAATTTCCCCATAACATCAGGTCATCGGCAAAAAGCACTGCTTTCATTTTATGATCTCCAATTGCATCTGACACTTGCTGTAGGATTTCATCCATAACAATAATAAACAATAAAGGCGAAAGTGCACTTCCCTGTCGCAGCCCATTTTCCAGCTTGAACCATGCAGTACATTCCCTCCCCACTTTCACACAACTCTCACTTCCCTCATACATTTTTCTGACTTTTCGTGTTATCTCTTCATCTATCCCTTTTGCGTTCAGCACATCCCAGAGCTTGTCCCTACAGATACTGTCATACGCCTTCTCAATATCTAAAAAGGCCATGATTAAGTCCTTCCCGTACTCATAGTGCCTTTCCTGCAGTTGCCTTACCGCAAATATGAGGTCCGTTGTTGATCTTCCCGGTCTGAAACCATACTGCTCCTCTTGCAGTCTACTTTCAATACTGCTTCTTATTCTCTTCTCCAGGATCTTTTCATAGATTTTTCCACAGTGGCATAGCAGGGTGATTCCTCTGTAGTTCTCACATCTCCTTTTATCCCCTTTCTTGAAGATCGGGACTATAATTCCTTTCTTCCAATCCTCAGGAATTCTGTTCTCCTTCCACACCACCCTCAGCACTCTGTATAGCCACTGGGTTCCTACTTCTCCTGCTGCTCGTATCATATCCACTGTTACTTCGTCCCAACCTGGTGCCTTGCCCCCTTTCATCCTCTTTATGGCTTCTTCCACTTCATTCCAAATTAGATCATCAATTTCCCCACTATTATCATCGTCTGCTGCCTTAGGCTCTCCATCGCTGTTAGTTACCCGCTTGGCGGCATTCAACAGATCTTCAAAGTACTCCTTCCAAATCTTTTTGAGCTCATGCATTTCCTCCACAACTCTTCCATTATTATCCATGATCCTCAGGCACTCGCTTCTGTCCTTCCTCTTATTTCTTACCATGGTGTAAAGTACTTTTTTGTTCCCTTCACTGTCCTCTTCTAACATTCTTGTCCATTTTTCCATCCACTTCTTCTTCTCCGCCCTTACTATGGTCTGTGCCGCTTTCTTGCTTTCCTTATATTTTACCCTAGCTTCCTCTGTTCGGGTCTGGAAACATTCTCTGAAGGCTTTGTTCTTTCGAAGTACTGCCTCTTTACATATGTTGTTCCACCATGGGGTTTCCTTACTTCTCCTCTTTGTGCTAGTTCTTCCGCACACAATCTCAGCTGCCTCAACTAGGGCCCTCTTAAAATCTCCCCATTCTTCTTCCACTGTTCTCTGATCTTCCTTTGGCAGCTTCTTCCTGATCAGTGTCTGGTACTGGGTCCTCCGTTCATCCTCTTTCAGCATCCATGTCTTCAACCTTTTCTCCTGTATATATGTTGCCCTCCTATCTTTTTTCTCTCTCAGGGTGGCTACCAACAGCCGATGGTCACTGTCTAAGGCCTCAGATGGAACGACCTTAACATCTGTGAGGCTGCTCATCATCTGCCTATCCACTAGTACATAGTCTACTACTGAAGTTTGGGACCAGTCCCCACTGTCACATATTGTAATACTCGCAAACTTATTCATTAAGACCTATAGGATACTTCCCGTCGACCTAGAATTATGAAATTTGGCGAAAAGGGAGCTTTTACAATAGAAGTATAGGAAAAAAGTCGGGAATTGTTACTCTGTAATTATATTACACAAAAATTTTCTTTTGTCAATTGTTATCCGACTCCGAATTTAAAATTAAAATAATCTCGAAAGTCTGTAATTCCCGTGACCGAAATCTTGCCAGTATCAATGTCGACAACGGAACAAAATCGTCGAGATCCTCGATTCCCAGGATGAATGAAGCGTCTACAGAAATAATTAAGTTTGCAAAGAGACCTAAACGAGCCCTACTCGCATCTGGCCAGACTTTTGTATGTGGCGAGCAAAAGAAAAACCGTGTATATGAAAATATCATTTCCTATAGACAAAGAATCACTAAGTGGATCTATAAGAGATATTAATATTAAATCTCTACAAGGCATTTGTTAGGATTGTTATCTAAATGCTTTTTCATAAATATTTCTTGATTCGTATGCAAAGAACAATAAAACACAATACAGGTGTTTATAAATGAGTATCGAAGTTTTAATGCTTTATAATATTTATTACATTAAACTTACAGTTATAAATGATATGTTAAATGAAAGAGCAACTCAAACAGTTTTACCAAGAACCTTATAAATGTTCAAAGTGAGCACCATTTGTCACACGGCACACATTCACTGTACCCAAGCGCTGGATAGGCCGCAAGGGGCCCAATGACAGGGCTTGCTTTGCATGGCCTCCACGTTCACCCGACCTAACTCCATGCGATTTTTTTCCTTTGAGGTTTCATCAAGGATCGCGTGTACGTGCCTCCGCTACCAGCAGACCTCCCTGAATTAAGAAACCGGATTGAAGCAGCTGTTGCTACAATCACTGAAGATACACTTATCAACGTTTGGGAAGAACTCGACTATAGACTTGACGTGTGCCGTGTAACAAATGGTGCTCACATTGAACATTTATAAGGTTCTTGGTAAAACTGTTTGAGTTGCTCTTTCATTTGACACATCATTTATAACTGTAAGTTTAATGTAATAAATATTATAAAGCGTTAAAACTCCGATATTCATTTATAAACATCATGTATAATACACTCCTGGAAATGGAAAAAAGAACACATTAACACCGGTGTGTCAGACCCACCATACTTGCTCCGGACACTGCGAGAGGGCTGTACAAGCAATGATCACACGCACGGCACAGCGGACACACCAGGAACCGCGGTGTTGGCCGTCGAATGGCGCTAGCTGCGCAGCATTTGTGCACCGCCGCCGTCAGTGTCAGCCAGTTTGCCGTGGCATACGGAGCTCCATCGCCGTCTTTAACACTGGTAGCATGCCGCGACAGCGTGGACGTGAACCGTATGTGCAGTTGACGGACTTTGAGCGAGGGCGTATAGTGGGCATGCGGGAGGCCGGGTGGACGAACCGCCGAATTGCTCAACACGTGGGGCGTGAGGTCTCCACAGTACATCGATGTTGTCGCCAGTGGTCGGCGGAAGGTGCACGTGCCCGTCGACCTGGGACCGGACCGCAGCGACGCACGGATGCACGCCAAGACCGTAGGATCCTACGCAGTGCCGTAGGGGACCGCACCGCCACTTCCCAGCAAGTTAGGGACACTGTTGCTCCTGGGGTATCGGCGAGGACCATTCGCAACCGTCTCCATGAAGCTGGGCTACGGTCCCGCACACCGTTAGGCCGTCTTCCGCTCACGCCCCAACATCGTGCAGCCCGCCTCCAGTGGTGTCGCGACAGGCGTGAATGGAGGGACGAATGGAGACGTGTCGTCTTCAGCGATGAGAGTCGCTTCTGCCTTGGTGCCAATGATGGTCGTATGCGTGTTTGGCGCCGTGCAGGTGAGCGCCACAATCAGGACTGCATACGACCGAGGCACACAGGGCCAACACCCGGCATCATGGTGCGGGGAGCGATCTCCTACACTGGCCGTACACCACTGGTGATCGTCGAGGGGACACTGAATAGTGCACGGTACATCCAAACCGTCATCGAACCCATCGTTCTACCATTCCTAGACCGGCAAGGGAACTTGCTGTTCCAACAGGACAATGCACGTCCGCATGTATCCCGTGCCACCCAACGTGCTCTAGAAGGTGTAAGTCAACTACCCTGGCCAGCAAGATCTCCGGATCTGTCCACCATTGAGCATGTTTGGGACTGGATGAAGCGTCGTCTCACGCGGTCTGCATGTCCAGCACGAACGCTGGTCCAACTGAGGCGCCAGGTGGAAATGGCATGGCAAGCCGTTAAACAGGACTACATCCAGCATCTCTACGATCGTCTCCATGGGAGAATAGCAGCCTGCATTGCTGCGAAAGGTGGATATACACTGTACTAGTGCCGACATTGTGCATGCTCTGTTGCCTGTGTCTATGTGCCTGTGGTTCTGTCAGTGTGATCATGTGATGTATCTGACCCCAGGAATGTGTCAATAAAGTTTCCCCTTCCTGGGACAATGAATTCACGGTGTTCTTATTTCAATTTCCAGGAGTGTATAAAACTACAGTGTAATATTAACTACAGAGAATTTCACACTGCATGAGTCCGATGTTCATCAGCCACAATGACACGGTCATTCACTGCAAAAATTCTTCTATGCCACAGTGTTCGTTCAGATTACTGCAAAGCAACAAGCGTTCAGAGTTCTACCTTTCTACACATTCACAAAATTCATACGCCACTTCAGATTAGTCTTGCACCTTATCATCTCTGTTCTCAATCTGTTGAGGGTCTTCCAGGCACCTTATTGGAAATTGCAGCCTGATGGTAGTTTGTCTTTCGCCATCCGTAATCCTTCACGAGACTTTGTTCTCCACAGCTCAGATCGGCGGGCTTCTGTTGAAGTTAGGATTGGTGCTGTTGTAGACAGGAAGCTTTTCCTGGATTTCATTCGTGATATAGAACCACGAGTTCCGAACAATGGATGCCTTGGATCTGTTTCCTGCTTGTTATTTCCATGCTCTGCTGCCACATGTCTTCCTACATCTGGAGGTGCTACTCCCTCGAGTGGAAAGATCTTATTGACTGGAGTTGGTTTTAGGCACACGGTGACAAAGCAGCCTGTCTCTTTGAGAGCCACATCAACTTGGTTAGCATGTGCAGAATTCCTCCATACTGGGCTGGATTACTCCGTACTGGGGAAACACTGAGTAAGTGCGGATGTGTGGAGGACACTGGGCTGCGTTCCACACATGGTGTTTGTCAGTTTGCGGTTAAGATAGTTCCTGGTGCCTGCCTTACGTCTGGCGTCTACACAGCGATGCTTGTACGTTAAGACACGATCCATCTTTAACCCTAGGTTGTAAGGTAGCTATAATTTCGCATCTTACAAGCACCCATCCACATACTTTGCCGTGATCTACAAACACAATTAGGTATCATGTGATAGGTTGTACATCATATATATGAATATATAAAGGAGACTGACATTGTCATGTACGCCTTGTAAAGAATTGTTAACGCTTGCTGCATGAAAGGTGATGGAGTGTCTTTGTTACCAAAACGGCGTAATGAATGATTGCCTATACTAGTAGAGGTTGGAACGACAGTGGAAATGAAACGGCAAGCCGAAATCAAGACCTGGGTGGAAGGCCCACACAGATGTGTTGGACCCGCTTAAACATAGGAAGTAGCAATACAGACGTTGGGACACCTGAGCGCTGGGGCACAATAGAGTCGCGACCGGCCGGTGTGTCAGCCAGACGGGATGGATTATACTTCGGAAACTACGATAATCTTGGACGCAGCTGAGAGGAACGAGGAACCGTCACCTTGGAAATCACGCAGGCTGGGTTTTTTGGTTCAAATGGCTCTGAGCACTATGCGACTTAACTTCTGAGGTCACCAGTCCCCTAGAACTTAGAACTACTTAAACCTAACTAACCTAAGGACGTCACATACATCCATGCCCGAGGCAGGATTCGAACCTGCGACTGTAGAGGTCGCGCGGTTCCAGACTGTAGCGCCTAGAACTGCTCGGCCACGCACGCCGGCGCTGGGTTATTTCTGCGGATTTTTACTCAGAAGCATACCACTGTGCGAGTATAGGTTTTTCCTCGCAAACTTTCCGCGCTAGACGACAAAAGACTAAAATATGGTTGGTCGGCGTTCGGAGGAACCTGTAGAGAGGGAGAATATTCCGTGATTTAGGGAATATAATTCTTTTTCGGTATTACGAGGGTAGGGAACCGAGCCTTGCTGGGAAGTCAGCGGTGGAGAGACGAAGTCTTCCGTTGTGAGCACCCGTGTGTGAAGGTCGCTAGATATCAACTTTGTTGGTACAGATAGACTTGCTGTCTTTATTCTCAGGAGAGTTTATAGTTAGAATAGTTAGGCACTGTACTGTTGCGAACCTATACATTTCTGGACTTCACTTCTGGGTTGGAAGTCGTAATTGAGTATGCGGCGTTCATTAATTGAGAGCACTTCCTCTGCCTATACTTTCGTTGAGACGTTATCTGAACTCCGTTCTTGTGGTTGGGAGTTCGCGTTTCTCGTCTGTAGAACACAGAGAGGAGAAGACAATATTAGAGTATATTAGAGGGCCACCTTCTGCTGTCCTAGTGTTTGAAAGAGTTTATTTGTGACTGGAGTTCTTCCACTGTCGCAGACGAGAACCATCACTTCGACGCACCGGACGCAGTACATACGGTGATATCGCAAATTGCTTCGGCTTATCAGGGCTATAAAAGCTAAACAGCTGTGATCACGTTAGTTTATTTCTACTGAGATTCCATACAACCGTAGATCATCTTTGAAAATAGTGTCTTCTATTGTTTGGTACGTAGATAATGTCAGTCATTTCGCGTTATTGAAATTAGATCGCGCAGTCATAATAAGGGGCAGAGTTGAGCAATTGATTAGTAATTTTACTTAGGAAATGTAAACTTTGTAATATAAAGGTTTTTTAATCTACAATAAATACACTCCTGGAAATGGAAAAAAGAACACATTGACACCGGTGTGTCAGACCCACCATACTTGCTCCGGACACTGCGAGAGGGCTGTACAAGCAATGATCACACGCACGGCACAGCGGACACACCAGGAACCGCGGTGTTGGCCGTCGAATGGCGCTAGCTGCGCTGCATTTGTGCACCGCCGCCGTCAGTGTCTGCCAGTTTGCCGTGGCATACGGAGCTCCATCGCAGTCTTTAACACTGGTAGCATGCCGCGACAGCGTGGACGTGAACCGTATGTGCAGTTGACGGACTTTGAGCGAGGGCGTATAGTGGGCATGCGGGAGGCCGGGTGGACGTACCGCCGAATTGCTCAACACGTGGGGCGTGAGGTCTCCACAGTACATCGATGTTGTCGCCAGTGGTCGGCGGAAGGTGCACGTGCCCGTCGACCTGGGACCGGACCGCAGCGACGCACGGATGCACGCCAAGACCGTAGGATCCTACGCAGTGCCGTAGGGGACCGCACCGCCACTTCCCAGCAAATTAGGGACACTGTTGCTCCTGGGGTATCGGCGAGGACCATTCGCAACCGTCTCCATGAAGCTGGGCTACGGTCCCGCACACCGTTAGGCCGTCTTCCGCTCACGCCCCAACATCGTGCAGCCCGCCTCCAGTGGTGTCGCGACAGGCGTGAATGGAGGGACGAATGGAGACGTGTCGTCTTCAGCGATGAGAGTCGCTTCTGCCTTGGTGCCAATGATGGTCGTATGCGTGTTTGGCGCCGTGCAGGTGAGCGCCACAATCAGGACTGCATACGACCGAGGCACACAGGGCCAACACCCGGCATCATGGTGTGGGGAGCGATCTCCTACACTGGCCGTACACCACTGGTGATCGTCGAGGGGACACTGAATAGTGCACGGTACATCCAAACCGTCATCGAACCCATCGTTCTACCATTCCTAGACCGGCAAGGGAACTTGCTGTTCCAACAGGACAATGCACGTCCGCATGTATCCCGTGCCACCCAACGTGCTCTAGAAGGTGTAAGTCAACTACCCTGGCCAGCAAGATCTCCGGATCTGTCCCCCATTGAGCATGTTTGGGACTGGATGAAGCGTCGTCTCACGCGGTCTGCACGTCCAGCACGAACGCTGGTCCAACTGAGGCGCCAGGTGGAAATGGCATGGCAAGCCGTTCCACAGGACTACATCCAGCATCTCTACGATCGTCTCCATGGGAGAATAGCAGCCTGCATTGCTGCGAAAGGTGGATATACACTGTACTAGTGCCGACATTGTGCATGCTCTGTTGCCTGTGTCTATGTGCCTGTTGTTCTGTCAGTGTGATCATGTGATGTATCTGACCCCAGGAATGTGTCAATAAAGTTTCCCCTTCCTGGGATAATGAATTCACGGTGTTCTTATTTCAATTTCCAGGAGTGTATATAAGCAGGAACAATGTTTATCATTTAGTAGTATTAGTTGCTTTAATCATTCATTTATGTTTAGGTTGTGTTTTATATGTTTAAAGTCCATTAAGAGACCCTAAGGCCTGCTTCAGGGGTAATCAGACAGTGCCAAATCTTCATTTTAGCGTTTATTATTTTCGGTTGCGCACGTTTATTTTGGAACGTCCCATTAGAACAATTATACAGGACTGTCCTTAAACTGACACACAATATTTTTAGCGCAACGCAATCTGACTTTCAATAATCCCTACAAAAGAATGGCCCTGACTAACATTAACCTATACCTTTCACAAATCACTTACCTCACAAAAATCTTCGTTACTCGAACTACTGCAATACAGCGAGCGCCACTACTGCCAGCTAAATAAAAGATTCAAACTACGGTGGTGGTGGTTAGTGTTTAACGTCCCGTCGACAACGAGGTCATTAGAGACGGAGCGCAAGCTCGGGTTAGGGAATGATTGGGAAGGAAATCGGCCGTGCCCTTTCAAAGGAACCATTCCGGCATTTGCCTGAAACAATTTAGGAAAATCACGGAAAACCTAAATCAGGATGGCTGGAGACGGGATTGAACCGTCGTCCTCCCGAATGCAAGTCCAGTATTCAAACTACGGAAGGCACTAACTACTGATAGGCATAGTTAGCAAATGAAAGATTTTAATAGAGAACAAACAATGTATTTACCTTAATAGTGTTCAAAAGTCATAATATATATAGCAGTTCATGACATCCAGTCTTACAAATTTCAAAACTCCGCCATTTCTCTCCCCACATCCACCACTGCTGGCGGCTCAACTCCAACTGCGCAACGCTACGCGCTGTTCACATCCAGCTGCCGAACACTACAATGGCAGACAACAATGCAAACTAGCCACAGACTGCACACAGCACAGCCAGTGATTTTCATACAGGGCGCTACGTGGCGTTACCAATATAAAAACCTAAACAACCTACATACAATTTTTACACCCGCCTGGAGTAGCATCTTGGAAGGTATTGGGTATGGCACAGTGATTTAGATTGCGTCCTTGCCAGGTGATGTTCAGCTTTCTTCTTGCCCTTTATTGAGTACATGGAGCGCACAACTTGAATTTTGTCCGAATTGGGTACCAAGCGGTTGTCGTTATAATTGATAGCAAGGATCTTCGAGATCAGATGTTAGCTTCGATTCAATTACAATTGTCGCTCCCTGAGCAGCGACAGTTGTGTCATCCGCTTAGATGAAGGAGGAACACGTTCCAGCTTTGAATGGCTGTTCATTGGTACTTATCTTACACACAGACTGAAAATAAGTCGCAACACCAAGAAGGAGTAGGTGTGTTTCTACGTCTGAAAGACGATGTCTATTAAAATTTCGCGCCAGTAATATAAGAGTGGCGTTAGTAGTGCCACTATGAAGACACAAATCAGGTTTGCTTTAAATACATGATCTAACGGTCGTGAGCATTAGTTACCTTTGAGATTGGACACGGTGAGTTGATGTTAGTCAAGAACGCTTTTCAGGCGACAAAGACGCCATTGTCAGCACCTCACTGAGTTTGAATGGGTTCGTGTAATAGGACTACGAGAAACTGGATGTTACTTCAGTAGGAAGTAGGTTACAGTACACTTGTTCGCGCACTGCTTGAATACTGCTCACCGGTGTGGGATCCGTACCAGATAGGGTTGATAGAAGAGATAGAGAAGATCCAACGGAGGGCAGCGCGCTTCGTTACAGAAGCATTTAGTTATCACGAAAGCGTTACGGAGATGATAGATAAACTCCAGTGGAAGACTCTACAAGAGAGACGCCCAGTAGCTAGTTACGGGCTTTCGTTGAAGTTTCGACAACATACCTTCACCGAGGAGTCAAGCAGTATATTGCTCCCTCCTAGGTATATCTCGCGAAGAGACCATGGGGATAAAATCAGAGAGATTAGAGCCCACACACAGGCATACCGATAGTCTTAAATTGCACGAACAGTACGAGATTGGAATAGAAGGGAGAACCGATAGAGGTACTCAAGGTACCCTCCGCCACACACCGTCAGGTGGCTTGCGGAGTATGGATGTAGATGTAGATGTAGATATCGCAGGAAGGCTTGCAGCAATGTAGCCGCTGTACATGATTGTGGGCTCCTGTCGTCTACATGGCACTACCTTGAGGGAAGACGATCGTGTTCGGCGTATGGCTCTGGAGCATTGTACTGCATCTACAGCAGCAATTTGAGCGGCAGTTGGTACCAGAGTGACGCAACGAACTGTTACAAATCGGTTACTTCAAGGACAGCTCCAAACCACAAGCCCTGTAGCGTACATTCTTCTGGCCCAAGACTACGGCGCCCGCATCTCGTGGCCGTGCGGTAGCGTTCTCGCTTCCCACGCCCGGGTTCCCGGGTTCGATTCCCGGCGGGGTCAGGGATTTTCTCTGCCTCGTGATGGCTGGGTGTTGTGTGCTGTCCTTAGGTTAGTTAGGTTTAAGTAGTTCTAAGTTCTAGGGGACTTATGACCACAGCAGTTGAGTCCCATAGTGCTCAGAGCCATTTGAACCAACCAAGACCACGGCCATTTGCGACTTCAGTGGTGTCAAGCGAGAGCTCATTGGATTGCAGGGAGGAGGTCTGTTGTGTTTTCTGATGAAATCTGGTTCTGTATCGGTGCCAGTGATGGCCGTTTGTTGGCTAAGAAGGCCAGTTGGGGGCCTGCTACCAACCTGCTTGAGTGCTAGTCACACTGGACCTACACCTGAAGTTATTGTCTGGGGTGCGATTTCATTTGACAGCAGGAGCACTCTCGTGGTTATCCCACGCACCCTGACTGCAAATGTGTACAGCAGTCTGGTGATTCGACCTGCTGAGCTACCATTCGTAAATAGCATTCCAGGGGGTGTTGTCCAACAGGATAACGCTCGTCCACATACCGCTGCTGTAACACAACGCGCTCTACAGAGTGTCGACATGTTGCCCTGACCTGCCCGGTCACCAGATCTGTCTCCAATCGAGCACATATGGAACATCAGCGGACGACAACTCCAGCGTCACCGACAAACAGCTTTAACCATTATTGTATTGATCGACAAAGTGCAACAGGCATGGAACTCCATCCCACAAACTGACATCCGGCGCCTGTACATCACAATGCATGCATATTTGCTTGCTTGCATTCAATATCCTGGCGGTTACACCAAATCAAACTGCGTGCCGACGGAGTATCGCGTCAGTTGTGCGACTGGATTCGTGATTTCCTGTCACAACGGTCACAGTTCGTAGTAATAGACGGAAAGTCATCGAGAAAAACAGAAGTAATATCCGGCGTTCCCCAAGGAAGTGTTATAGGCCCTCTATTGTTCCTGATCTATATTAACGACATAGGAGACAATCTGAGTAGCCGTCTTAGACTGTTTGCAGAAGATGCTGTCATTTACCGTCTTGTAAAGTCATCAGATGATCAAAACGACTTGCAAAATGATTTTGATAAGACATCTGTATGGTGCGAAAAGTGGCAATTGACCCTGAATAAAGAAAAATACGAAGTTATTCACATGAGTACTAAAAGAAATCAGCTAAAATTCTATTACGCGACAAGTCACACAAATCTGAGGGCTGTAAATTCAACTAAATACTTAGGGTTCAAATGGTTCAAATGGCTCTGAGCACTATGGGACTCAACATCTGCGGTCATCAGTCCCCTAGGACTTAGAACTACTTAAACCTAACTAACCTAAGGACATCATACACATCCATGCCCGAGGCAGGATTCGAACCTGCGACCGTAGCGGTCACGCGGTTTCAAACTGAAGCGCCTAGAACCGCACGGCCACACCGACCGGCAGTACATAGGGATAACAATAACAAATAACCTAAATTGAAACGAACACATAGATAATATTGTGGGTAGAGCAAACCAAACACTGCGATTCAATGGTAGAACACTTAGAGGGTCTCCAAAGAGACTGCTTACACTACTCTTGTCCGCCTTATTCTAGAGTACTGCTGTGCAGTGTGGGATTCGCATCAGGTGGGACTGACCGATGACATCGAAAAAGTACAAAGAAGGGCAGCTCGTTTTGTATTATCGCGAAATAGGGTAGATAGTGTTACAGACATGATACATGAATTCGAGTGGCAATCATTAAAACAAAGGCGTTTATCGTAGCGACGGGATCTTCTCATGAAATTTCAATCACCAGTTTTCTCCTCCGATTGCGAAAACATTCTGTTGGCACCCACCAACATAGGGATAAATGATCATCACGATAGAATAAGAGAAATCAGGGCTCGCACGGAAAAATTTAAGTGCTCATTTTTCCTGCGTGCCGTTCGAGAGTGGAACGGTAGACAGACAGCATGAATGTGGTTCATTGAACCCTCTGCTAGGCCATTTATTGTGAATAGCATAGTAATCACGTGGATGTAAATGTAGATGTACACCAGTTATTAATGTAATAGCATTTCACATTTGCAGTGGCTTATCTCGCCCTTACGTTAACCTGTGGTCTTGAAACGTTAATTACTTAAATATGTTATCTAAACAAATGTATTCCCCATATTTCATAACTCTAAATTAATTATTTTTTGGTGTCGGATCTATTTCTGTCAGCGTGTACTATTGCAGCTAGGGTACTTCCCTGGCGAAGGTCATTATGCTGTATACGGCATCGACTCTATCTGTCGTTTAGAATGACAAAAATTCGTCTATTCTGAATAAACTGCGTCAGTCGGTAGGCCATATTTGTTAGCTTCTTTATTAGTTTCGTATATTTCACTGTATCATGACTAACTGTAAGACTGCTAATGGCAACTCCTTCAGTCTGCTTTTATTCATACCCTTCCTGTATGTGCTGCGTTAAATTAAGTATCTAACTAGTACATGAGTTTCAGGGTCGGATCAAAATCATTCTCTCGAGAACTTTAAGCTAATGGTATAGAAAGTGATACGGGTCTGAAGTTGTTGGGATTATTAGGCTCTTTGCCTGGTTTAAGCAGTGCGACGACTTTTGCCTTGCCCCAGATCTTTTCGATTATCATTCTAGCAACACAAGTGCTCGTCAAGTTCAGGATCCACTTGATAGTTACAGGGCTAAAGTTCTTTATTTGCTATGATCTCATGTCATTCAAGCCAACAATTTTCTTATTTTTCGTCCGACGATTAGTAGCTCTCGTTTCTCAACTGTGAATGGAGTGCCAAGATCATTCCCCTCTTCACATCGAGTTTTTTTTACTTTTGCTCTTTTTATGGATTTGCCATTCAACAGCAGTTGGCGTGCTATTTCGCCAGGGGTGACCTTGCTCACCACTGACGGCAAAATTGTAGGATCATTGTTAAGTTTTCTCAATAATTTTCAGGCTTGTCGGCTACTACGTTTCATGTCCAAACTTTCGAGGAGATTACGCCATTTTTCTGTTCGTGATGTTGGCATGGCTTGTATAAATTGTTCTCCTGTTTTTATTATCTCTTCTGAGAACAGATTGTTGTCGAAGAGCTATTTGCAATTCTTAAGAAGCACTTTTGAGTCTTTATCAAGTCCAGATATTCTCTTCACTAGCTCCACAATACCTCCAAAGTTTTCTCGATCAGGACTGATTTTTATGACTTCCTTGACCGTGTCCTCACAAAATCATTCCCACCGAGGTTTTTTTGAAGTCGATCTGTCTTCTGAATACAACTTTTGCTGGTTTAAAAACTGTTTGCACAGCACATGTAAGAGCTCGGTGTTGTCTTCTTGAAAATAGTTCTGCAATATGCGTCTTGATTTAGTGAGCAATATGTTCGGATGCAAAAATATTATTCGGGTTTCAGCGCCTTCTTCATCGTCCATTGTGAAAGGAATAGGGCAATTTGGGTCACGTATTAGTTTTTAAGCCTTGCATTCGGCCTAGTCTTCTAGGTGTTTCCCATTTGTGTCTGTGTTTTATGTCACCAAGAGGTATTATGACGATTAAAGTCACCAATTAAAAGCTTTGTTGCCTAGGAGTTGAAACTGCAAGTTTCTGTCAATTTGGATTCCTTATTTGATGGCTTGTAGACAAATGTAACAGTGCAAGATTGAGTTTCTGCTGTTAGGATTTCGATGTCGTCTACACAGTTCATATCTACAGACAGTTTTGTGAAAATTTCACTCCCATATTGCCCATCATGTCTCTTTAAGGCAGGTTTCATTCCATTCCTCTGTGCGTTTCTTGGACCAATAATATATAACAGTTATGTTTCATGCAAATGTCAAATACTAGTGCTTCCATCTCTGCTGAAATTTCTTCAGTATTACAGGAGAATGCTACTTGTGCTGGCATTGACAAATGCCGTTTTATGTGCGCCGTCGTAGTGTTTTTGGCGGTGGGGGATTAACCCGTTGAGGTTGCCCTCACCGTTATCCTGGGTACGCCCGATTGTTTTATAATTTTCGAGGAAGCATATTCAGAAGTGAATACCAAGATAATTCACTCACTTATGAGGGAGAGACTAATAGATGCTGAACACTTTATTGCTTCTGAAGTATACAATAGGTGCGAATGTATTTATTACACTGAACTTTTTTGCATCAGTACAAGAAATTTATTGACTGCTACATTAAAGGTATGTTAATTACACTGAATACAGCTTGCACAAAAAATGCAATTTAGTGTCATTTCGATTTTATTAAGGCAGATTCAGCAATCAAAACTTGGCTGTCTAATGGAAATATCTCAAAAATATTTGCTCAAACAGTAACAACGTACTGTTCGCAACAGATAATATTCTCAAATGTATTGAATATGAAGTAGAATATGTATCAAATTTATATTTTTGTACTGTATGTGACACCATAAAATGTCAAACGATTTGTGCAAGAAGTAAAATTTCACTGTGATTAATTGTATGAAAGTTCTTTATAATAAATTTTACATCCATTGTTTTTTGTGTATTATTTTCCTTTTCATTCTCTCGGTAATATTTTATAATGAAGAAGGAGATGTGTACACATTCCTTTTAAGTTGTGTCACCGCAAATGAGGGATGAAATTTAATGACAAAGCAGAGGTAGAAAGGAAGAGAGATATAAGAGAAGAAATTTCATGACATGACGGTGCAGTGTTTACTGATGTGGAATATTATGCAGTGTGTGTGTTGGTAGGGGGAGGGGAAGGGAGGGGAGTAGGGGTACTTAGGTATGCAATTCACAGAAAAATATATTTTAATATAATCCAACTTTACATAAATAGACTGCCTCATTTTAATATTATACTGATGAAATACAGAGGTGTGTGTGTGTGTGTGTGTGTGTGTGTGTGTGTGTGTGTGTGTGTGTCTGTGTGTGTGTGTGTGTGTACGACACAGTTCGAAGGTAAATAACTTTGAACATGACGCTGCGTTACGCAAGTATCTTTGACTTTGGCGCTTATTCAAGGGAACGTTACATGATCCTTTGCGAATACTGCGTATTTCTTTCGTGAAAGTAAGTAACGTGTGTACCAAGTTTGGTTGAAATCGATCCAGGGGCTTAGAAGGAGATGTGGACAGGTTCATATGTGACATGTACTACACACACGTATATCTGACTCTCTGCTGTTTTACACCATCGGACTCCAAGAGGATGTTAAATTTATCTGTAGTGGCTTAATCTTAGGTCTCGAAACATGTTGACGAAATCATTGGCTCATTACAGCGCTCTTTCTTGCGACCTGTTTGAATCATTGAATGGCACAAATATGAGACAGATTGCACTTCGTATGTTTAAAAGTATCCCATGTCAACTAAATATAGGAAATAAATACCAATATGTCGCTTTCGAACGATTTTACGTCACCCCTTCTCATCCATAACCCCACCCCTACTGATAGTGGGGAATCTTGGTACCACAGTATTTTTTACAAATAATTAACGATGCTCCCAACAAATCTGATTGAAATTGCACCAGGTATTCCTGAGTTAGTCATCAGTGTTACCTCGTTTACATTCCCACTTCTATGGGAGTAGGTAGTTTCTAAGCTCAGAGTGCTTCTCTCCAGATAGTAAGCAACAAGTAAACCCACAACTCTTTAAAGAACGGAGCTCCCGTGCATAAAATAGCTGCAAAATTCTGGCATTTTACAAATGAGTTAACGCGTTAAATATTTGACGTTAACCATGTAAGCGAGAAAAAGTTTAGAAATGGTTTGAAACTATGGTAAGGTTTGCTGGACGTCAATAATTGCTCTCATTGTCAAACACTGAATGAGTATAGTCTGCGTAATTTGGGCTTGTTTTAAGAAAATTTGGTTTTTCACGCATCTCAGTGTTTGTGATACCTTGTCTTCTGAACTATGTGTCGTACAATCGTATAATTCGGCTGGTACATTCAGTAGTGTATGTGGATACTATCTGCAAAATGTGTTGCGAGTAGAGTTAATAGTAATAAAATTAAACGTCATGCCTGATACGGCAGTTTTACTGCATGAACAGCGAAAAGGTAGTAAGGAATAAACTTTTTTCCTCTCGTCATTTTACGGGGATGTCAGCAAGAGAAAGTTATTTTCAGATACTGGATAATGAATATACTCTGGGTATTTGAGTACAGTGCGTTAAGTTTCTTTTTCAGATCCACTCTCGTCCCTTTGAGCAGTGAGTTCTTACCCCAAAGGTGTTTCTGTTCATATAGCAAGTGATATGTTAGCAAGTTTGGTTGAGATCGGTCCAGCAGTTTAGAAGGTGATGGTGAACAAACATACAATCATGAATTTTTATAAGATACAGGCCTACAGATAGAGACGTGTTTTCCATTCTTACAGTGTCACACACATTACTTCAGTTCATTTCCTTTAGTAATGTCTTAAAATAATCAAGCTTTGGCTGGTTGACTCTCCTCCTAAACTCAAAATTTTGTATAGTTATCAGGATTAACATTTGACATAAGGATCTGGAAATCATAGTCTGAGAGCCCAATAATTTTGTTCATTAAACCTGTCTATAAGGATATCATCAGTCGCTGTTGGAGCAATTGTTTAACCTAGTCGGTAACTAATCGGTAGGAGTTCAGTTGAACGATGATGTTACTGGCTGCAAAAAATTCTCACTGGGAAAGTTTTGAAAAAATTCATGTTAAAATCTCGAAGAACCAATACATATACTTTTTTACTGTTAAATAAACCAACACAGGTTCAAGGTGATTTTTGAGTAGACTCATATTTCCTACAAGTGAGCGTTGCACATATATGGTCTTTAGTGAATAAGGAATACAGAAATCAGTGGTCGAGCGGGAACGACGTTCTTCAGAAGAAGAACAACGTCGTTTCCTCACAGTCTTTCTTCTTATTTCATTTTCTGAATTACCGCACAGTATCCCATAAATGAAATCGAATACCACTGTTATACTGGCAAAGTAAATTTTCCTTGGAAAGGTAAGATCCACCGTACAAGATGAAACCATTTATCCATTACATTGCGAATTTTCGGTTATTATTAACAATTAATAAATCGTCCTCTTTTAAACGCCATGCTGACTGGGTTGGAGGACAAACGACGAAAATGGAAGCTTCACTAAACTCTATCGCAACCAACCTCTAGCACTGAGTGCAGGCATATGGGAAAACTGGACTTTGTTCCACATAACACAAACTGATCGAAATATGTAAAATATGTATACTAGATTTACATAATTTCCTAGTTATAAATTTCGATTTACCTGTATTGTGATTTGATTCTATGATCTAATTCAGTTCGTTACGTGTAAACTGTCCCCCCTTTTTTCTTTATGTTTATTCAGTCCTTAATTTTGGTATTCGCGTCACGACATCACTACTAAAAATGCCATTTACTCCGTAAGATTTGCTCAACATATTTTCCCAAAATTATTCACCAGTTTGCTATTGTCCTTTGCGACGATAATCAATTTTTGTTTGTTGATTGCCTCGTAAGCAAAACCCGGTTCACTAGAGAAATAAAAGTTTTAGAACATACGTAGTTCGTGTTTTCATTGATTAATGAAAATATTCTCCCAAGCTGCAGAATTCGTCAACAAGAAGGACGGGCTGGCAATGATTAATTTTCAGTTGAAACCTAGTTCATTAGCGACGAGCTCTACTGGACGACTGGTGTGGGAAATTGGCCAAACCAAGGGTCTTATTAGGGAACCATCCCGGCATTGGACGTTAATGAGTTAGACAAACTATGAAAATATAGATCTCTGACTGGGATTAGAATCACGCTTCTCGCTACGGGTGCCCTCAGTCAACCTACTACACCACCTTGCCGGGCCCGATTTCTTTTTCTTTTTTTTTTTAAATGTGTCAAACCCATAGGTTTATCTTTTGTAGCCAAAAAGTACGCCTCATTTAATTTGCGAGGCTCTCATTTCAAATTTATTTGCTTACTCACATTAAGAAAATCATTGTGAGGAATGTGAGGAATGTATCATATGATATGACTGTTTCGTTATTTACCATTACGTTGACAGATAGAGGACGAAACAAATGACTTACATGCAACTGTGCCAGCAATAGTAAACAAGAACATATTTTTGTGAGTGTAAATCCAGATAACTCACAAAAATCTGGTTCTAGAAATGATGAAACTCAGTTTTCACAGAATGACCCGATTCTTCTGTCGAACACGTGCCAGTTGTGTTTCTTAGCTATTTAGTTGACCTGATTTGTGATAGTTTTGCCTTTTCTGAGAACCTGTTAGTTTGGCGTCAGATGAATCCTACATACTAGAGCGGTATTCGAAAAGAGGCCGCACATGCATTTGCAGGCAGTTACATCGCATAAGCGATGCAGATTATTAACGGTCTGGGAATACCATAAGTGTAACAATTTACTGTAATTAAGCTAATGTAGACATCCCATATCTTGTCTCCACATATCTTTTCTCTGCTCCAAGCATGTGGCAGATTCAAATTGCTTCTCATTACTCAATTAAACACACAAGAGTGATTTTTTCTATACTTAAAAATCTTTGACGTGCCTTGCATCGGACTGAACCTTTACAAAATCCGTGGGGATATTCAGAGATCATATCGGCTTAAGGAAGCAACGAAGGGAAGCAGAGCTATCAGGAGCTATCAGTCTGGCATCGAGTTCGTAGAGACAGAGGTGGACGAGGACAGAGGAAGGAAACACACCGTAGTGCAGTTCATGGAACCATGCCAGCATTCACCTGCAGAGACTTACAGAAGCCTAGCTCAGGGGTCTGGCACGAATTTTAACCCCTACCCTCTGGAGATGAGTCCAGGCTTCGCGCCAGCTTGCTCGTTGGCTGCACTTACTGATACAGGAAAGTCTGTACCATCCAAGAAGTCGATAAATGATAGCCTTAGAAATATATTATGAAGATTAAGGCTAAATGAAGATTCATCATGGCGTATGTTTTTGGGTTTCACGCTGGAGCACTGGAGCACATTTATAAAATTTCTCTGTGTCAGAACGGGCCGTCAGGGTCTAACGGTACCGACCGCCCGTCATGCCATCCCCAGCCCATAGACGACACTCAATACAAATATGGAGGGGATGTGGTCAGCACACTGCTCTCTCGGCCGTTGTCGATTTCCGTGACCAGAGCCTCTACTTCTCAAGCAAGTAGGTCCTCAATTGGACTCACAAGGGAAGGAGTGAGTGCACCCCGCTTGCCAATAACTCACGGCCAACCCGGACGATCACCCATCCAAGTGCTAGCCAAGCCCGACAATGCTTAATTTTGGTTCTTTGACAGGAACCGGTGTGACCAATACGGCAAGGCCATTGGCTTTATAAAATTTAGTATACTCAAAACTAGCTTGTAATACAGATAAATCTACTGTTGCGCACTTCACGAGCCGCAGAAATGTAATCGTGTTTAAGGAAACAAATAAGGAAGCAGAAAAGATTAGAGTTTAACGTCCTGTGGACGACGAAATAATACAAGCGGAACACCAGATCGCGTTAGGAAAGAAGGAACCATCCCAGCACTCACGTTACGTGATTTTAGGGGAATCATGGAAATCCTAAATTTTGATGGACAGACGACGATTTTCTCAAATACGAATCCACTGCCTTGCCTCAGCAAACGAATAACGAATCACACGTTAATTCAGTCACATGTTGTAAATACTGAGACGCAACAGTGCACTGGTACATTGTAATGAACGATCACATAGCTTTATTTGCAGGTCAATCAAAGAGCAGACTCCAATTAACTGGTAGTGCTTTAAAAACTGCAGTTTGTCTACAAAAGAGATTTGCTTGGAAACACTTGTACTGCTACGTTGGAATGCCGCTGATGTGTGTGTTCGCCACATCAGGTATGACTAAGGCGACTCTTCGAGAGTGGCACTATCGAACATGGTCACAGAGAGACTGCTGTGGGATATAAAGTTCGAAACACTTGGAGAACTAGTAATAGTTCAAGAAAAACGTACTTAGATAATTCCAACAATTCGAATTCGACTATTTTAGGTTAGGTTTTACAGTGCTTTTTACTGGTGTCGATTGAAATTACAAGTTTACTGATATCAGTCACAGTTTATTTTATTTTCACGACGTGTTTCAGGGATTTAGATTACCATCACCTGCATTTATGTTAACTGAAATGGCTCTAAGCACTATGGGACTTAAGATCTGAGGTCATCAGTCCCCTAGACATAGAACTACTTAAACCTAATTAACCTAAGGACATAACACATATGCATGCCCGAGGTAGGATTCGAACCTGCGACCGTAGCAGGAGTGCGGTTCCGGACTGAAGCGCCTAGAACCGCTCGGTCACAGCGGCCGGCTTTACATTAGTTAAAATGGCATGTAGATGTTGAAACGTCCCCTTAGAAAAATTATACATGACTGTGCTTAAACTGACACACAATTTTTTTTTTTTTGGCGCAACGCAATCTGACTTTCAAAAATCCCTACAAAAGAATGGCCCTGACTAACATTAACCTATACCTTTCGCAAATCACTTACCTCACCAAAAATCTTCGTTACTCGAACTTCTGCAATACAGCGAGCGCTACTACTGCCGCCGGCCGCGGTGGTCTCGCGGTTCTAGGCGCTCAGTCCGGAACCGCGCGACTGTTACGGTCGCAGGTTCGAATCCTGCCTCGGGCATGGATGTGTGTGATGTCCTTAGGTTAGTTTGGTTTAAGTGGTTCTAAGTTCTAGGGGACTGATGACCACAGATGTTAAGTCCCATAGTGCTCAGAGCCATATGAACCATTTTTTGCTACTACTGCCAGCTAAATAAAAGATTCAAACTACGGAAGGCACTAACTACTGATAGGCATAGTTAGTAAATGAAAGATTTTAATAGAGAACAAACAATGTATTTACCTTAATAGTCATAATATATATAGCAGTTCATGACATCCATTCTTACAAATGTACTGTTTCTCTCACTTCCCCACATCCACCACTGCTGGCGGCTCGCCTCCAACTGCACAACGCTATGCGCTGTTAACAGCCAACTGCCCAGCGCTACATTGGCGAGTATTACAACAATGCCAACCAGCCACAGACTGCACACAGCACAGCCAGTGATTTTCATACAGAGCGCTACGTGGCGGCGGCGTTACCAATATAAGAACCTAAACAGCCTACTTACAATGTTGTGTTTACCTCCTGTTCTGTCATGCTATATCACATACACTTCGTATGAAAACTGTTTGCGAAGTGTAAGTGGCGCTGTATGTGATATAGCACGACAGAAAACAAGGGTGTGGTCACTGGAGACAATGCCATTGGTTAAACCAAAATGGTACAAATAACACGAACATACCGTATTAATACACAGTAATCTACCTGCCGATGGAGGTTTGAACCTTTGAAACGTGTAGTCGGAATAGAATAAATTGTGACTGATAATAATAAACTTGTTGTTTCAGTCGATATTCGTCACTTCGGCTTTCCGAGGGAGATCTACGAATACTCTTTAGTTCTGTACACTTCGCCTCTGTGTGACAAGAAAGCTGAAATAAGACCGATTGCAAGGTGTATAATATGTAAAAATTGTCGATCTGGACTGGGAAGAAAGCCACAGTATTCGAAAGATGACCCTTTATTAATTGACAAATTATAACTAGTAACTGTAAGGATAAGTCATTAATCTATAAAAATAATTAAAAATTAACAAACAGAAAGGGCAAGTACCTCCAGTTTTCTAGAACAAATATTAATCTTTCCAAGAAGAATTGGATATTCACAAAAAAAGGCTTGTTCAATTCAAAATAGTGTTTGATCCCAAAATTTCTATCCTTTACTGTAAGGCCGGCTCCAGTCTATGTGAACGTCAACGTCTGTATCTGATTTCGATCACATACACTGTTGTCGATCATAAAATAGAGGATAACAATTTTGCGATCCAACACTGTTAAAAAAATAGTTTAAATGGCTCAGATCACTATGGGACTTAATTTCATCAGTCACCTAGAACTTAGAACTACTTAAACCTAACTAACCTAAAGACATCACACACATCCATGCCCGAGGCAGGATTCGAACCTGCGACCGTAGCGGTCACGCGGTTCCAGACTGTAGCGCCTAGAAACCGCTCGGCCACTCCGGCCGGCTTCCAAGACTGTTCTTAATTTTACAAAATTCAATTATTTCGTTGCTGTTTACATCATTGTCCTGATGTCAAACTTCAACATTAATGGGACCATACGATTATATTAGTTGGAGATGGCTTAGAAATTAAAAAAAAATAGAACGAGAAAGAACGGTGTAGCAAATTTTACAAAATTATGGTTATTCCTTTTCTACTGTACAGAGATAAGTGTGGACATCAATGCGTGAGAAAGAAAGAAATTTGCACATAGCAAGTCTGAAGTTCTTGGGTTAACATGAACAGAAGTGTATCCAAGGCAAAGGAAAATTAATGTCATGTTAGGCACAGAATTAAAACTACGAACTTCAAGAGAATGTATGCAACTTTTAGTCTGTAGAAAAAGTGGATAAATCACGTATATGATGTTGACAAGACTCGTTTTCTCAAAAAGGCGAGAGGTCGAAGACCACTGGAAAATTTCAAACATTTGGTCGCTGTGTACATCATTTTCCTGATGTCAAACTTCATCATTAATGGAACCATACAATTATATTAGTTGGACATGGCTCAGAAAGAAAAAAAAAGGGTAGAACGAGAAAGAAGGGTGTGGGGAAGTTTTACAAAATTATGGTTATTCTTTTTCTGCTATACAGAGATAAGTTTGGGCATCAGTGCGTAGAAAAAAAGAAGTCTGAAATTCTTGGGTTGACATGAACAGAAGTGTATCCAAAAGAAAGGAAAATTAATGTTATGTTAAGCACAGAATTAAAACTACGAACTTCAAGAGAATGTATGCGACTTTTAGTCTGTAGAAAAATCCTTTACAAGGGGAAGGCCTCAGACACGGCCAACCAATTCGGCTCAAATTTGGCAGATCGCTTGTGTACAACCTAAAACGAAGGACTCTAAGATGTTTTGGGTCAACACCCTCACAATTTTGAGAAAATCACCCCTAGAGGTTATGACGAGCAATCGACTCAAAATTGGAGTGATCGATAGATAATTGTAAATAGAGCATTTTTCATAATCAGGTACGGAGTCCGCAAACGCAAACATTTCCAGAAATCGATGAAAGAAACTTTTACAACTGCCGCTTCTGTACCCACATGTTAAACGCTTTTCGCCGACTGCGCCGATACCCTAACGGCCAAGGTAATTGGCTGGGAATGCGAAAAACCGTGTTCGAATCTCGAAGAAACCTAGCGGATGTTATTATTTTCGTTTGTATGTTTCCATACCTCAGTTGATAGGGATAGGAGGGTTAATAAGGTAAGTAAATCAACAAGGAATGATAATAAGGTAGGCAAATAAATTTCTCAAACCTCTTGGGATAGTAAACAACTAAAACGTTACTCCAGGTCACTTTACAATGGCTCTTCCACTCACTGTTACGTGTCCTCACTTTTCTTCGAACAACTAGACGGATGGTAAATGTCATATAAATATTCGAAACAAATATAATCATGGCACCAAGAACATCTAATGAATGCAATCTTTCGACAGCTGCACTGTTCCTTCCGAAGAATTGGCGGAAAATAAACTTGGTTTACATTTAAAAATATGTCTGTTTCGGGAATTAATTTTGATGAGTACCACGCATACGATATCATTGCCTGAAAAATCGGTGCTGAAAGTTGGTTATGAATTATGCTGTGAATAGTTATTGCAGGCCGGCCGAAGTGGCCGTGCGGTTAAAGGCGCTGCAGTCTGGAACCGCAAGACCGCTACGGTCGCAGGTTCGAATCCTGCCTCGGGCATGGATGTTTGTGATGTCCTTAGGTTAGTTAGGTTTAACTAATTCTAAGTTCTAGGGGACTAATGACCTCAGCAGTTGAGTCCCATAGTGCTCAGAGCCAGCCAGTTATTGCATCCGTGCGATTGTGCAATTCCCAGCCAGTTACCTTGGCCTGTGTTTGGTCGTTGCGGACGTCACATGACATCGGTTCAAGTTCGTTTGTTGATAGTTCCACTCAGTTTTTTCTTATTAACCCTTTCGTGGTTGATGGGTCATATATGTCCCACTAACTTGGAGCGCCAGTTCGAGTGTCGGGATATATGTTACCCAGCTCTGCACGGTGCTGCCATATAGGGACGACTGTACTGAACCTAAGAAAAAAATCGGGACTGCACTGCAAAGGCAATAGAGAAGCGGTGGCTACTTTTGTTGACTGGCGTGTATATATGGCTGCTGCATCGCCACCTATTTGTGTTATTCTTCAGTTTTCATCATTTCTCACTTTCCAGCGATGTCTGAAGTAAGTAATTCATCTTATTATTAACTTAATAATCATTTTTTAGTACAAATACAGTGTGGAATGTACTTCTCAGTGACTGTACTATTTTATAATCGAAATAAAATTAGTGGGACACATGTGTCCCAGCAGACATTATTTGTAAAGATTAGCAAGACAATTGATTAATGGGTATTCATCGAGGAAAAAGAGGGGATCAATGTCCACTTTCTTCCTAGCAAAGAGAGGAGTCTCTAGTGTGCCAGATGATGTCCGGCTCGTGAACGTAGGCAAACGTGTACCGAAAGACAGTGGCACTAGGAAGCGATGCAGATTCTGCAGCACAAACTCTAAAGAGAAGAGAACAAAAGTTGTTTGCACCGCTTGTGGTGTACCACTCTGTGCCACACACCATGTTTTTCCAAGTTTCATGGCATGTAAAGTTTTGTAAGTATTGATCATGTATCATGAAAACTGAAATGTAATGAATATTTTTTATACTGGCTCTACACAAATAAAAAGATTACATGCATGTATAATTTGTAGTTATTTTATTCTCTGCAAAATCCTGTTTATGGCAAAAAAAATAAAATTACAAAATCAGTCAGTCAGCAGAAAAGGTATCTTGCGTTGGTTCATGAGACATGTGTGTCCCACTTCCTGTTGTGAAAAAATGGAGAACTTAAAAAAATATTTTGGTGGTGGAAATATAATAATGGGTCTGAAAAGAAACTGTTATCACCTTAATATTTTAAAAATTTGTAAAAAATGAATGTTATCCATGAAAGGGTTAAAGAGGCCAACCGGCTCTCTGACCGAACACACGGAGCCGGTCCGTTGCGCTATCGGTGTTGTCAACGAAAAACGTTTACCATGTGGGTACAGAAGCTGCAGCTGTAAAAGTTTCGTAGCTCGATTTTTGGAAAAGCATGCGTTTTCGGACTGATGATGAAAAATGCTCTATTTACAATTATCTATCGATGCCGCCAATTTTGGGTCGACTGCTCGTCATAACCTTTAGGGATGATTTTCTCAAAAACGCGGGGGTGTTGACCCAAAATATCTTAGATTCCTTCGTTTTAGGTTCTACACAAGCGACCTGCCAAATTTGAGCCGAATCGGTTGGCCGTGTCTGAGGCCTTCCCCTTGTTAGATGATGTTGACAACACTCGTTTTGTCAAAAAGGCGTGAGGACCGGAATGATTAAGGGAAGCATGGAAGGACCGACACAATCAATAAGAAGAAGCTGTAATAGCCTACGTGGCCTAACGCAGACTGTCGTGCCCGTTGGAGAGTACAGAGCGAGGAGTCGCCTCGGCCGAGAGCTTGGTGCCGACTGGCGGCCCGGCGCGCGCTGCCGCTGGCGCCATCGCGGCGGCGACGGCGCGGGGGGCGTGTCCCGCGGCGGCGGCCCGCGCATGCGCGCGGCGGCTGGGCGCGGGGTGGGGGGCGGCGTCGCGGCGGCGTGCGCGCCTGCCCAGTAGTGTGCGGGCAGCGCGCCAGGCGGCACGTCGCCAGCCGGCATGTGCTAGGGACGCAGCCACCACGGAGTTCCTCGCGGCACCCACTGCGAGCCAATGCGCCGCCTTCTCGGCTGCGGGCGCTGGCGCTGACCAACACGCCATGAGCCAGCTGGGGACGGTGTACGCCACCAAGCGGCGACGGCGCAACGGCAAGAGGTGCGTGCTGCGTCCTCACGTGCTCGCGCTCGTCAGCTGATAGCCTTCGCGTGACGCCGGCTGGACACTCTTTCCCTTCCCGCAGCTGCCGACGTTGCGTGGACCCGCCGGCTGAGCCTCTAGAACGGCTACTTTGTCGAACGCCTGGGGAATTACACGCGTCTCGCCTCTCTATGCTCCTCTCACGTCTCGTCGGCCACTACAGAGATTATATGACTCTACGTGGGCTGTTATCCGTATCTGATACGACTGAGCCAGAAATAATAACACGTTGTTTGGCGTGAACTGTGTCTGGTTCTCGAATGATATAGGTTAAATATATGCTCGCAGTGAACGAACTGTATATTTTTTGGAAGTATCTGCTAACCTTCTTTTTGTGTTAGAAGTCACTACAACCCCTTCAGGACTGACGCACTCCTGTTCTCAGTGCTTCATCCCAGAATTCCATTCTCCAGAGTGGTACAACTGCCTCGATCTTCCATTCGTACTGATACAATCGATTTGTGCTGGAAGAAAAATTAAAATTCTCTCCAGTGTGACCTACAGCAGGGACATATTTTACGTAGAGTAAGCCATTTACCAAACGCACATTGACAATAGCGGAGTTTTCTAATTTACGTGAGTATACTACGTTGTAATTGGTACCTCTTCTGTATCCCATGGCACGTGCAATGTTTTAGAGGGTGGAAGTTTTTCGCTAGTCACTGGGCACTTACTCTCTTGAGGCTACGCCATTTCTGGATAATGAAATGCCAGAGACCAGAAAAAGCGCCTCCACGATAATGGAACTGCCTGGACTAATTACTTCGACTCTCGGAATATTTATCCATCGTAAAGTTATGAAACAAAATTGCTCCAGATCGATTTGAATTCATAAATAAATAATTAGTGTGAAGGACGTAACTTCGTTTTAAATATTAGCACGTATTCGATGGAAACGTCGTTCTATGAAAGCGTTTGTAAAATCGTAATTTATTCAATTACACTGCACTATTGGAATCCATTAGCGGATCGGACATTCTCGTAGCCGCAATAACAATTTCTCGGGTGCTTTTTTTTTTTAGATCAGTTAGTGATATTAGCGCTGTTTGAATAATCATAATACATAAATTGCTTTGAAACGTTTCAGTTATTATTTCGGATTTATACAGAAAAAATATAAAAGATTTTATTACGCCAGGTGTTATTTTAAATTAGAGTCGTCTATCCCAGTGGACGCCAGGGATCTGCTAAGTTTGGTCAAGAAATCTGTAAATTGCAGTTTTACGGAAATATTGTATGTGCATTAATATTTAACAGAATGCCGATGTATCGATGAGTCGTTACTGTCAAATTATTGTTGCACCAAATTGTGTTCGCACGTACCATTTCAAGTACTAGTGTGCTTATTAATTTTTGAACTGAGGCATCGGCGGTGACACAAGAAGAATCCATCGATTTTAGTAAAAATGTATCTTCGGGAAAAGTAGCTGAGTTGGGATATCGGAGGTGTACTCCCCGGCAGGGAATGGCCAGTCTTTCTCTCACGCCGAGGTCAGTGTTGAGCGGGGAACACTTCTTGCATAATGCCCATTGATTATTAGCCATCTTAGGTTCCCGGGTACCAATAACCATATCTCATCGATTACTGTTTGCCGAGAAGTAATCATAGCAGGGGGCTTTTGTGAGAAGCATGTCTGTCATTAGGTAGCGTGTAACATCTACGCGATGAGGCTGGAAAATGAAGAACTATTATCACGTGAGTCACAGATTCCTGACATTCATCCGAGCGTCTCAATTAATGATTCTTTTTTGAACTGGTCACCTACTGTTCGGGGTCTTAAAGTAGGGTATTTTCCGATGAGTGGAAGTCTCTTCTGCATGCAGATATGGGTGGCGGTGGCGTACTGACTAACTCGAAACATTTCCAACAACGCCCATATTCCACTTCGCTGATGCTGTCGTGAATTAACTGACTAATGTCCTCTGCTACCGGACGAATTTTACATTTCATTAGTTACAAAATTAATTTTGGATCAGTTAGTATGTTAACGTTTCAAGAAATATTACATTTTTACATCTTGTACTTCTACCAATAGTCGAGAAGATTATACCCCGCAGTAGGTACTTCATATTAATAACTGTTAATGAGTACTACAATTTATGTTCCACAGAAGCGTTTAAGCCGGCGATTTTCACTCGAGCTTTCCTGCAAAACCGCCACTGTACGCAAACAAGATTTCCTGCTTCTTTGGCAAACAATGAAATACAATCATGTGATACATAAAGCAATTAGCAGTCAGTGATGCGATACAGTAAATATTTGCGGAACATTTCGAAGAGAATCGGTTCTGCACCAATCAGTATTCATCCGTTACTAGTCAAGTAAATAATTCACCCTCGAATCTAATACCAGCTATAAGTTATTAGCGTTCACCACACTATCATTTACGTAGCAGAATATAATCTCTTTTCATTTTTTTCCTACAATTTAAACGACATTTAGACTATCTCGTTAGAGATCAGAAGTGCAGCAATCATTATTTGCATCACAATTGTGCTGAAAATATCCACATAAAGAAGGCTTATGAAAAACTTTTTGGTGATGCCTTAGCTGAGTCTACGACTTTAATTGGAATCTAAAGACAATGTGTAATTCATGGTGGTGACTAAAAAAAATACGTGACCTGCAGCCAAGAAAAAGCTATTTCGTGGTATTCTAAAAGTGCAGTAGTTCCCGTTATTTTGCTACAGTGCAGTTCCCTGTGTAAGCCAGGGAGTATGTCCGAATCAATGAATAACCTGAGTGAGTAATGGGACCCATTAGTTACGGACCCAGATCTGCCACACGATGTGCTGCGTTGGTTTGGAGTGTTCTGTAATTTAAAAGCGTAAAAGTAAGCAATAACACATAGTGACAGAGTATTGGTCGTATTCTTCAGGACAGAATACTGATGCAGTGATTCGTGACGTCTGAGATGTTCACATGTTATCAGATCCACGCAAAAGTCGTATGTTAATGACAATCATGTGCCATTGACTGTGTAAGCAGTTGATCACATCGTATGGAAGAATACATATGTCTTGATAATCTTCTGCTCCGGAAGCGCAGTTGATACGAAGCTTATTTGTTGCAACAAAGCACGGACTGTCGTACCTGAGGAACAAAATCGGTTTGGGTCGGCGCCTTTGGCGGCTAGTTGTCGGGCTAGTAATTCAGTTAGCCGCACGTCTTCTCGTAACAGTTGGTTTCTGTTTGACAAAATACAGTAGCAGCTTTCTATCTAAGCAGTCGCTCCATCCATATCTGTTTGGGTGAGTGAGATCATGTGCTGGGGAAGACACAGACACACTAGCCCCTATTGAACGATGCCACCTAAATCCCTGTTCTGCTCGAACCGACATTCGAGTTGATTATTGCAATACTTGACGCCATAAATTTAGAATGTCTAAGATATAATCTACCCATCATGACTAATCAGACTATAGATGTGGTACTCGGCTTTTACTGGGGAGTGGAAGTGGAGAAGCGCACTATATTCGTTACATTAAGTCGTCCCTGAAAGATCAAATACAATCCACACCAATAATGTGTGGGCAGATCTTGGGAATCTTGGGGCACACATTTCGACTAACTGGCACACGTAGAAAATATAAGTGTTTTGAATAGCCTTCCTTAGTGAATAGCTAATAGGATGTACAGTTGTCTCTGATTTCCATTCGGGATGCGTAATGCGTCACTTACTGTCTCTTGCACTAATGATAACGGATGGGGCTGAACTCTCGCCAACAACGCAGCGTTTAAACCCGCAATTTTGGAAGTAACAACATTACACTATCAAGCATTTTGAAACAATTTCAGTAAAAACACGATGTACGATGCAATCAAGACGACCTCCCAGTACCCCTAAATGTTTATCCCCAAATGCCAGTTACGAGTCATTTAGTAAGAAATGAACCAACTCCTAAAACTGTACCATCCTGCAGCCATGACTAACGGAATTTATCTACTGTTAAATCTTTACATATTGAAACAGATTAACTTTTTTTATTTGCATTATGTTAATTAGTTGCTTTGGTACAATTACATGAACTCTTTCAAATGTTTATTTAAGTGGTTAGTCTCTTTCGGTCAGGTTATGTTTCGATTCCTCATCATTCCTCTATCAGCGGTGTTCATGTTTTTTTCTTTCATTATTTCTCCTGCCTGACTATATCTGAATGTCAAAATACGGAGAAAACTCTTTGTTAGATACGCTTCCCTTTCATTGATGTGAAGCGGGATTGCGATAGCCATTCTGAGATTATAAACGCAATTCTAACAGGATTTTAATGTGAATGTGCTATGTTGAATTCAGTGGATTAACCTCTGTTACAAAACGATCTGTATGCCACAGACGTTTTATGTTTTGATGTAACAGAAATACGGCGTTGCTAATTCCTTCTGGAGCAACTATTGTCGCGGTTTCTTTGATTTTCTTTGAAGGTACGATTCTTGGCGAAATTTTACAACGACACTTCAGAGTAATACTGCATGGCTATTCGGGGATCATGCACTAATAACATTTTGCTTCATATTTTCCTGGACATAGATGTCGATGTTTTATGTATTTGTTGTGAACAAAAATGACAGTATACACGTATGAAATTTTCAGGATCGCTTTTTAAACAAATCTAGCCAAGGGGTTCACTTTTTTCTTTGACACACTGTAAATAAAAAACCAACTTACAGCTATAATTTATGTAATTAGTTTATATTTCTGCGTAT
Organism: Schistocerca cancellata; assembly: GCF_023864275.1. NCBI lineage: Eukaryota > Metazoa > Arthropoda > Insecta > Orthoptera > Acrididae > Schistocerca > Schistocerca cancellata. Next base: position 809,376,472 of record NC_064629.1, on the reverse strand, counting down.
TATAACGTTAAGGTAGCGTGGTAGGAACAATGCGCGGATTGCAGGGTTTTTATCTGAAATTACCACCTAACGAGGAAGTGTTGCGAATGAATTATTCGGCCTTTTAGCGCTTCAGACCCTTCCGCTAGCGTAGCCCTCTACGTTTTCTATTTATGATGCGTTGATAATTTTTCCGGAACTACAGACCCACTCATGACGGATGATTTACACCTGCAGCGGCATGGTCCACTGCTTTTCTAGATACATATCAATCATCTTTCATTACAAATGACAGTCACTTCATTGTTGTCCTGTAGCATACATTGAATTTAATGTAACTGCTTGAGCAAGCAGAGTAGATAAAATCACTAACTGGCTTATAGACAACAGATTTTTAATAAACGTAAACATGATCCGTAGTGGGCTGTAATGCGATTCTAATTTAATCGTGCGATTAGCTAATTTCGACTACGTGTCATTGTCAAGCACATTTGTAACATGTGTACTTCATGTCATTTTAAAATCACTTCTAGTTACAAATAAAAAATAGCTATATTCTGTCATTTTTACTTGTAATTAAGAATGATTTGAAAATGACTTAAAGTACAGATGTTACAAATGTGCTTGACAATGATACGTAGTTGAAATTAGTTAATCGCACAATTAAATAAAAATCGCATTACAGCCTAGTATGGACCATGTTTACGTTTATTAAACATCTGGAGGCTGTGACTTCTCACAGATACAAGAATTTTAATGACAATAGATTGTTTCTTAAATGCATTAAAACAAGGTACGTAAAGTTTATGTCACATAGCTCTTGTAAAGGCAACATTTTATTATTGCTACATGATGAAAGAATCATCCAGTTATTTTAAATTTCTGGGACTGACGATAAAAGGAAAACGTTTTTGGAAGTATCACATTTAGTATCTTATCCAGAAACTAATCATCTGTGCTGTTCACCTACACGGTAATTTGATACGCGGTAGATTGTTTGGTTTTATTATTTTCAAACTATTATGTCCTTTGGCATCGTATTTTCTGGAACTAAGCCAAGACAGTATACATATCCACTGAAGGATTTGTAGGTAATAGTAAGACTCACTCAAAAATAGCTGCCGCATTTACACATTGAAAACTAGATGAAAAACCGAATTGCACGAATGTGTCACTTCGTTATATATTTATAAAAAGATGAGCACTGTTTCGTAGGTATCATTAATGTAGGCACTGAATAGTAATAAAAAGTGATAGTGATAAACATCGGACGTAGGTATCTGAATATAATGATTGAGCTCTTTTCATTCTCTACAGCATTTCCTTCTAGTAGAGCAGATCCCTTTATTGCGTTTCACGTATATGATTACTGTCACGAATCTGGTGTTTTCTGTTTTTTAATCAGCATTCTGTGAACTGTACGTGAATTTATTCGTTCCATAAACGGGGAGCTTTGACTCAGATGAACCCACGAAACCTCAGAAAATAGATAAACAAACAAAATCCTGCGGTCGCTTCATGGGATAAATTGTAGATATGTTAAACAGTGTGGGACGTACCACATGAATGTAATTGCCGGAGGTTGCATTTTAATCATTTCTGACGCTGGTAATAAAAATGATGCGAAGCAGGGGTTCCGGTTGTCGCATAAGTGAAGAAACGCAAGCAGCGAGGCCATTCTACAAATGGCCCGCGTCCTCTTCCGCAGATACTAAATGTCTCGTTAAGCATTCTGCCTGGAGAGGAGGGTCTCTTACGATATCCTTATCCAACTCTGCTGTGCGCGCGCCGTGAAATAACCTTGGTTTTATTTCGTCAGAAATAATTATGCACTGGCTATAGGTACGATGACAAAGATTGGATTCACTGCGTTTGTGAACTCATGCCCTGTCCTAATGACGCTCAACCTTCGTCTTCCTTCCTTCCTTCTAAAACGTTTTGTACTGCGCCTGTGTGTGTGCACGTGCGCAAGCGTTTGTGTGTGTGTGTGTGTGTGTGTGAGAGAGAGAGAGAGAGAGAGAGAGAGAGAGAGAGCGTGTGTTTCTCTTATAATTTATTCTTCTGAAATATCAAATGACTGTTTTTCATTTTCGCAAACATGTTAAATGTTGTCCCCAACACCTTCCGCCAATCATTTTAAGAGCGCCGAATTGATTTCAGTTACATTTAAATCCTGAATAACTAACCGACGAAAACCACACGTCATTCTCATTTGCAGTTACATGCTGTCTACACTACATGGACAGCAACAATATTTCTGAAACGTTGTAAGAAGTGGAAACGACTTTTCTGCAAGTTATGCGATATTACTCAAAGAGGTTAATATTTTTTTGTTTGTTTATACTTAAGTACTCGTATTATGTGCCTAAACACGTAAGCAATTATGTGTCCTTTTTTTCCAAACGGGACGATGTAATTTTTACTGCCATTCGATGGTTGAGAAATCAGTGTTTGAAGCAAAACTCTTCGTACAATTATCCGGGAAATGTATTAAATATGACGCGGAAATGTGTCGACTCACTACTCTTTCAACCTGTTAACATGTGTGTATTCGGTAGTAGACATGAAACTGCGCTCTGCCGGCGAGTTTTTTTTTAACTACAGACGCAAACGAATGGTATATCACAGTACTCCTTTTTTGCAAAGGTTCTTGAATGTCCTTAAAAAATTGCAACATTGCATTTGACATAAAAAGTTGTTGTTTCGTAATCTGAACCATAGAGTAAAATAATCTGTAGCGTCCTATCACTTGCCAAAAACTTTGTTTCTATATCTTTAACTGTCTATGCAATACGAGAGCTGTTGTGTAGGATACGCTTTGAATATGGCTAGAAACAGTTTTTAATTTGCGGGGTCATCATTTGTAAATTTCGCTAGTGTACCTAATAGTGAAGACACGTCTTGTTAACGCAAAGTAATATAACTCTTATGAAGCAAAAATGGCACCAATAAAGAAGCAAAAGAACAAATTTCACGGACTAAAACATAACCATTTCTGTGAAACATTCTCAGGTGATCCTTCGCGGTTCGGAAGCCAGAAGGTAATAAATTTTGTTGAATTTGTTCTGAATATTTGAAGATAACATTATCACCAGTCTCTGGGATGCAAAACGGATTTCTTCTGCCGTCATAATACGTATTTTCAAAGCTTACAGAATGCCGTACAGGCGTACTATGTTTTAAAAAGTTGTTTTAAGGTGCTGCTTTAACAGTTTCCAGAATTATTTACGTCCGTTGTTACTTGCCTTCCGTTTGGTGTGTGAATTTCTGTGCGGTGACTCACGGGCGGTTCGATACCTGCTCGGCTGTGCTAGCGTCTGTAAGCTGCGTCGTACCAGCCGACGATGTTTTCCCCGGCAGCTCGCATTGCCGATCTTACCATTCCTTCTGCGAGTTCGCAGCACTAGTACTGGGAAGCTACGCGGGACGAAAAACAAATGGTCTGGCCTTACTGTCACTTCGCTAGTGCCACCTTGTCGTCACTTCGCTAGTGCCAACTTGTCATCACTTCTGCCAGACATCATCCGCTACCGCATGACATAAATACAAATGAACGTTTTTTGAAGAACTCACAAAAATAGTCACGTAGTCCATCGCTGTGGTATGTCGAATGCTTTTATGGGGCTTCTATAAAATTTCTTGCTGTTCCGCTTAAAGTGTGTTAGTAGTGTGCAATTATTGCCGTCTGATATCCATACAACATACCGACAATAATTGTTTTGAACTTTGCTAAGAGACCTGTGACGAACTTCAACCTTTCATGCACGTCTTCATTTGCTTTTACAGTTTTATATAACTCACTTGTAGCAATTCAAAACAGTTATGTTTACCTTATCGAACAAAACAGGAACAAATACTTTTAAATCATAACACTCGAAATAAATGAAAACTTTGCCGCAGACTGGTGTTTCTTCTCTAGATCAATAGCTCTTATCAGAATGCAGTTGAGTCAGTACCAGAGAAGCCGAAAGATAAAAGGATTACCGTCATTATCGTTCCAATAACACGTGTCTAAATAAAAGAATTGAATATCAAAATCAAAATATTTATGTACTGATATTCGTTACGTTGTTTCTCCAATTTCCTTTGTTTCATTTGTGGCAAACAATATCAGTAAACAATAGTCTAATATTTAGATGAGTTATAGACGAAATCTGCCTCAAATTATTTCCCACTTTGTAAGTTATAGGGCGATATAGTACAAATATGTATATTAAAATATGTAGTCCTACTTTTCCGTGATATTGTGGAGTTTCACAGTGTTTAGTTTTTCTTCTATGTTTTGGCAGACTCTGTTATAGTCTTAACTATGCCTATCTTGTGTCAATACATAATACGAGACGGATCTAGACTGACGAGAAATTGACACATAAAGTTAACGACTTACTCGTAACATCCAGTAAGGCAGAGGAATAATACTTTTTTTCTTACTGCGCTAATCTTTATGACACGCCTAACGTGTTAAGCGTGTTATTTTCATGGAATTTAAATAAACCATTAGATCTTTTTCTATCTTTATAATTTTTTTTTTCATGCTGCATTTATATTCTTTCGCGGTTTCCTGATCAAAGTGTTGAACATCTTAGCATCGCCGATCGTGGATTTCGCGACTTGGTGTAAATGCTTCCACCATACATCAGAGTGGCTAAAGTTTTTGTGATGATGATGATGAGGTCCCGTACTCCGAGGTAGTACAGTTATATCTGTTTCAAATGACTCTAACTTTAATCATTATCAGATTTCGGTCATCCTTCGTGCTTCCGTGACATGTAACTATTAATAACAGATCTGGCCCAGAATTCTTCGTACGTAATGTCAGAATCCATCCAAATGTACCTGGTTTAACCGTCGGTACAGTTATGGTGGCGATTTGTATATCATTTACGACTTGGCACATCGTAAATGTCACCAAATGATTATGAGTTCCCAGAGGTGCAAATTTTCTATGCAAAATTAAACAGTGCTAAATATTAACTCTTGATGATTACTTTTTCTGTTAGAGTTATCGGTAATCTGCTTAAATTACAGTTCTTCCGTATAAAACAGGATCACGCCGTGTAAGTATTACACAATTTCGTCTTACAGTTGTTCGACATACGCAAAGTCTTTGAAGGTGTTATACGAAGCCGTGTCTTCAACTGAAGACGAGGGACGTCTGTTATTTCCATAGTTAAAAAAAAAATAAAAAAAAAAGATTCGTCTAGAAATCACGGTAGTCGATAATGGGGCGTGTTAATATTATTAAAGTTTATAAGGAGGTATGAATGGGTTATCAAAATGTAGAACATTTCCAGTGGTATTAATTACTTTAAATTCTGCATGCGTGTGTCTCCTACTTCATTGGTGAACATGGAACTACAATCCGAGTGCTTTTGTCATTATTTCTCCACTTACGTGCTAATCCAGTGGTCCCTCATCATGTTGTGGAATAGGGACATCACCATATTATCTAATAATAAATAATTATTTGATAAATACAAACTGAATACAGCTGCACTTATACTGAAATTTATTTGTTTTGCGACGTCAAACGTCGTCTACAGGTTTGATAGTCATTGTTAATTGTCGTTCTAAGCCGGAAGCACGTTCTTGGTGTAAGTACAACACTCACAATACTGCGTTTTCCGCTCTTGGATATGATGCTGTTATGACATATAAGTTCGAAATAATCTGTTACATTTTATAATTCTGTCCTCAAATCTTTTTTTCGATTTCTGATCTTTCTGGAACTAGGGCTTTTGAATGAGGTTCCCAATTTGAAAGCAAAAATGCCCAGTGTAAGTTTTGGGGTTAGTAAAAATAGAATTCTTCTTGCAGTATGAGGGAAGACCCAGTTTAATGCGCTATCGACAACAATGTAAATAGAGATGTAGGTTTCCTGAATACAAATCCAGACTGTTGATGAACGAACTAAGATTTAAATTTTCTCACCGTCATAGGTATGTCTCTGATCGAAGGTAATGCACTGTTTGAAGACCGACGTACAGAAAAAGTTCTGAAATATTTTTTGCAATAGAGTAGTTTTTTATGTCTATTTTGAGTGTTACAGATAACGGCTTTTGCAATGAAAACATTAGTCAGCTTGTGCGACCCGAATAACATACCTGCTCTTTTTTTGGGGTAAAAATCTATGCGGCTGTATTGATTTAGGTTTTACGTGAATTCCCTAAATCATTTCAGGTGAATGCTGGAACGGAGTCACGGTTACTTTCTTCCTCCGTCGTTGTTATTACTACAAATGTAATGACCTTGATGTCTACAAGACCTCAAAATCTGACCTTCATGTGCAGTCCAACTGGGAGAATCCCATAACCGCACAGCACAATAGCCATCACCTGGGTCGTTTCTTCACTAAACCTGTACATTGATCTAAAAGCGTTTTTATTTTCTTCTTTTATTTTTTATGGTAAATAGAATGTTTGTACTCGATGTTACAACGGATACTGGAAACGTTTCGCTATGTACACACATTTATCTCACATTTTAAACAGTTTCCACTTTTGTTAGCCCATCTCGTCTCCCTCCAAACAAAGAAATCAAATATCTTCTGACAGCCGGGAACATTACATGCCCATACCTGACAGAGTTCTTCATCCCTTGACAACCGTTTAGTCCAGTCTTGACATGCTAGAACAACGCAGAATCAATAATATACGATAGGAACTCAGTAGCTACAAAGTATTTGGCACAAATTCTTGACATACTGAAATATTGTCACGATCAAATATGTTGTTGCTGATTGTTAGTTAGAACAAACGGCGCGATGGATGATCCAACTGTCTACTCCCGTTTCCGACGGGTCTTGCAACTGCCTCTGCGACCCAAGGGAGGCATTGTTTCACGTACCATCTCCGAGTGAATTTCGGGCGTCATATGTTTCGACTCTTAAAGCGAAGTAGGTAGCAATCATTCATCCATTTGTATCTCGTGATTTCCGTGCTCGGAAAGAGGTGTCCTCACCTTGAAAAAACACTTTTTTTTGTAACTTGTTTAGAATACTGTGGGAGAAAGTGAGACTTTGTTGTCTGTAGCAGTGTTCGATAGGATAGCGTCACTTTTGGATATCTTAGTCATTCCCATGCAACACGGCCGCGCGGTGTAGCCGCGCGATCTTGGGTGCCTTGCCACGGTACGCGCGGCTCCCTCCGTCGGAGGTTCGAGTCCTCCCTCGAGCATGGGTGTGTATGTTGTCCTTAATATAAGTTACTTTAAGTTAAATTAAGTAGTGCGTAAGCCTAGGGACCGATGAGCTCAGCAGTTCGATCCCATAGGAACTTACCACAAATTTCCAAAAAATTTCCATGAACCACGAACAATAATGTGCAACGTAATCCTCTGCCAAAAAGAACAACGTTCCCTCCACTGAATTAATGTCGCACAATGATACGATTTGGCGTTGTAAACAGACTGAAAGACTCTCCTGCTCTGAATCCACTAGTCCATTAGTCTCTCTACTTCAGTTGTATTTCCTTAAGTGATGAGTGAAGAATATCTTCCGAAGTGAAAAGTGTCACCCCTGCACCCCTTAATGTCTTGAATGTGTTAGTATGATAGTGGGAGGGGGGCGGCCTTATCGGGGTTTAAGGGAAAATTCCTCAAAGCAGTGATGCACCATCATCTTTCGAAAGACACTGTACCTCAGAAAATCTCACCACATTGCTTTCCTCCACGCCGACATCCTTGGTCGACAGCTCTACCAGAATTAACAGGGGAAATCGAGTTCTTAGCTAAAGTGCATATATGGCTAGTTTTAAACATGCTGCCGTAAACCTCGTATCTTGTTATCCTAAAACTTCGCATCGAAGAACTTTTCTGTCGTTAATATGGCATTATTTAATGATATCAGTCAGCTGTTCAAGGAATAACCAACTTAGTTCAGTACCAGGCACGTGCTGCATTTAATACAGAACTATCATCAGTGATAGTCTAATTCACTTTCCTGTTTCTGCCCATCGACAGTTTTAAATTTTTTCTTTGTCGCATTCATCCGTTACAAGCAGTGTTAATATAACTAACTGGTGCCGGTTTCACAATAGAATAAAAAGGCGTTTGTCACTATATTACTAATTTTTAATCTTACCTCAGAAGGGATATGCCGTTAAATAATTAAAAAAATGGTTCAAATGGCTCTGAGCACTATGGGACTTCACATCTGAGGTCATCAGTCCCCTAGAACTTAGAACTACTTAAACCTAACTAACCTAAGGACATCACACACAGCCATGCCCGAGGCAGGATTCGAACCTGCGACCGTAGCGGTCACGCGGTTCCAGACTGAAGCGCCTAGAACCGCTCGGCCACCCCGGTCGGCCGTTAAATAATTGTCAGAGAAATAAGTAACCTGATGGTTGCGCGGGTTTCGAACCTCCGATGGAAAAGTTCGAGATTCGATTTCGTTCTGATGCTTAAAGTTATTTTTATCCCTTGTAGTGCGTTGTGTTTGGGTTCCACTGTGTACTGCAGTAAGTGCTCGGAAGAGCAGTTTCACAGGACGATGGAAAGTACTGCTTACGGCTTCAGAGAGGACAGTGCCCAGCAAAGCAATGCCATATTCAAACTAGCCTCCGGGTTGATGGCCACTTTGTTTACACACTACCAACGTAAGAATTACGAGATCAACTGCTTGACGTAATATGAGTATCGACTTAATACGGTATAAGGCCGCCATCTTATCCAGAAATAGTCTGAATTTTGCTGGAGGCGCTACATATAAATCCTGAATGGGTCAATGTACACCAGTTTGTACCAACCCTCGCAAAGCTGGTGATCTAATTCTTTGAGAGCCGTCGAACGGCAGCAAACAGTCCTTAATAAGTTTCGCCATAAAGACGGCAATGACTCAGCAGTAGACAAACGCGGTTTACGTGGTATCTAGGGAAGGCGAGTCATCGCATCCTCATGCTCGTAAAACTGTCCTTTGACATTTATGCACGCGGTAAGGTGCAGTCCCCTGCTGGGTACAACGCCCGCGTCGTTGAACAAACTTTCTCGCCCAAAAGAGTCTTAATAACCTTACCGGTTACCTTTTCTCGCAGTGTTACCTCAACGTTCTCAGAAAACTACGAAATAGCAAGACCAAATCAGCACAGAACCTGCACTACACTTCACATTTGGAAGGAGACGTTCGTATAGTACGCATTCTCTCGTGTAACCACGCCATAAGGTAGATGCGAGACTAAAAACATACTCACAAAACGACACGACGTGTTTCATTAGAGTTGTAAAAATACCGAAGCCTACCATAAGAAAGCGTAGACTACAGACCGAGTGACTTGGCACAGTGGTTAGCACCCTGGGCTGGCATTCGGGAGGACGACGGTTCAAACCCGCGACCGGCCATCCTGATTCAGGTTTTACCGTAATTTCCCTAAATCGCTTCAGTCAAATGCCGGGATGATTCCTTTGAAAGGACACGGTCGACTTCCTTCTCCATCCTTCTCTAGTCCGATGGGACCGATGATCTCGCTGTTTGGTCCCCTTCCCTCCATATCAACCAACCATCCGTAGACTACGGTACTTTTCCTAGTTGCCTGGGCAGTAAATATCGTAACGGCGATACCACCTCGTTACATGTGTTCCATAGCTATCGGGTGTTACCCCATTTCTATCCCATTGTCTGCGTACACGATCAGTGTCTTACTAGTTTCCACTAGAAACCGGATGCGGTGAACTACCTAGAAACTGAGTGGAGATATATAACGGGCTGCGTAACATACGGAACATTTTCATTCTGCATCGTGATCATTTTGCCTGTTACTTAAAAGTAAACAATATTTACAGCACAATTGAAATTGTTAATTTTTAGTGCAGGTTTTATTCCAAAATTGTTTATCTGTAACGTGAAACAGAGGGCTGTTCTAGTAAAAATGAAAAAAGATACAGATTTATTATATAGCACTAGACAACGCAATTACCTCGAAAAAAGGTGAAATGAAAAGAAGAGGCAAAATAAAAACGTATGAAGCGTTACTTCAATACCTTTCGAGCTGATATAAAAATTTTCTGTTGTTCATGAACAACCTTCGCACTTATCAATAAGAACACGAAACTCTTGCCTTTGATCGTGATGCAGAACGTCCTATTGAGTACAATATAACAGCAATAAATATATAGATTTTTTTCTCTTTGTGCATGTAAACTGTACTTTCACCAAAACAAATTGTTTTTGTTACATACAAGCGCATAAATTACGCGATCAGCTCATTTGTAGTAGTTATAAAATACATTTTATGTTTTGTAAGGATATAAAATACAGAATGGACTAACACCGAAAAATGTGCGGTGCTAAACGTGTACCCAACAAACAAAACGCGCGACTGCTGCGGTCGCAGGTTCGAATCCTGCCTCGGGCATGGATGTGTGTGATGTCCTTAGGTTAGGTAGGTTTAAGTAGTTCTAAGTTCTAGGGGACTGATGACCACAGATGTTAAGTCCCATAGTGCTCAGCGCCATTTGAACCATTTTTTTTTAACAAACAAAATGAGAAGTCGTCAGCTCCTAGTTTCTCTCTGACACAATAATTTATGTTTCTTTCCCTATCAATGCTACCGGTAATCCTACCATTTACTACATCACTTATGTACTCCACCGAAACCACTGAACCGCAGTTTTGGTAGAGCCCAAATCTAGTTCCCATTGGTTAGTAGCCGAGGTTTTGTCTTTCTTTCGAGAATAAGGCATTATATTTTCATAAAGTTGCTTTGCAAGAACTTCTTCAACAGTAGTTGTAGGACGAATGTCTTAAACGTGTAGTTACTTTTGTACTGCTTTCTTCGGTACTGTGTTTCTAGACACATTAGAAATCCGCAGTAAATATCGTGCCTGTGTTATCCTTATTAGAGGCAAACATCCTCTTTAATGCTCTGTAAGTCCATCTTTATTCAAGGTTGTTGCAGGACCTCGACTGTTCAATGTAAAATATCAAATCAAAAGAGCTTCAGTCATCGAAATTTCCAGCATTATTTTATTTGGTTTTGCAACCAGTTTCAGTGTTACATTACACCATTTACAGACTCCCTAATCGACGTGTAGGAAGAATCGCACCTATTGTAGAGTCTAAATAGGGGCCAGCATACAATCACTGGTCTCTGCAGTTTTATTCTTAATACAGCGATCCCTTCGATCATCACTTGCTCACAACTGATGATCGAAGAGATCGCTGTGTGACGAAGATATCTATCTACTGTATGCTGGCTGCTATTTCGGATGTACAGGAGGTGGGATTCTTCCTACACGTCTGTTAGTGAGCCTGCAGATGGCGTAATGTAACACTGAAACTAATTAGTTACTTGTCTATTGATCAATCTCACGGTAATCGTTATGATGTATAACGTGTCAAGTCCATAAGAAATTCACACATGAATAAAGGTCTTTTTTTAACCTTAAATTTTTTGTACCTACCCCATTCCCTTAAATGGCACAAAATGCATATATTATACTTAAAGATATATTTATTCCTATTCAAGAATTCATCTGTGGTAGAGAAGTAGTTGTCAACGAGACATGATTTCAGTTTATTTTTGAAACTATTACTGCTGTCTATCAGACATTTTATTTAATCTGGTAATTTATCGAAAAGTTTTACAGCAGCGTGTTTTACCCCTTTCTGTGCCAAAAAAGGTCAAGTAGAGGATAGTGTAAGTCTTTCTTTCTTCTGGTATTATAATCATGAATGTCACTTGTTTTTAAACTGGTCCATGTTGAGAACAAATTTTGTTACTGAGTAGATATACTGTGAGGCCGTTGTGAGATTTCCTAACCTTTTAAACAGATGCCTACAAGATGTGCGATTATGAGCCCCACACATTATTCTAACCACTTTCTTCTGAGCAGTGAATACTTTTGTCTAAGTGTAGAGTTACCCTAAGATATTATTCCGTATGACATCAGAGAGTGGAAATATGCAAAGTATGTTAGCTTATTAATATCTGTATCCTCAAACTTGGCAATTATTCTGATTGCAAAAGTTGCTGAACCTAGTAGCTTTCGGAGATCCAAAATATGAATTTTCCAATTAAGATGCCCATCTATATGTACACCCAAAAACTTGGTATGCTCTACCCTGGCTACTGACTTCTGTTGATGTGTTATATTTACTGAAGGAACTGTACTCCTTGCAGTAGAAAATTGGATGTACTGTGTTTTTTTTTTTCTCAAAGTTCAGGGTAAGCCTATTCGCAGAAAACCAATCAATACCTTTTCCAAGGACATTGTGTCTAACATTTTCTATTTGGGTTTCTTTTACTGGATTAATAATGATGCTTGTATCATCAGCAAACAGTGTCAGTTTAGCGTCTTGTTTCAGATAAGAAGGGAAGTCATTCACATATATCGAAAACAGAAGGGGACCCGATATCGAATCCTGTGGAACACCAGTTGCACAAATAAAATAAAATAAAATAAGACTGAAAATTTAGTAGGCTCAAGGTGTTTTGATTGGACATTCCCTCTTTAAAGCTCTCCTTTCTTTATCAGTAATTGAAATTGTCTTCCATTATTTCACACAGAAAAAAATTGTTTTCCTATTAACTGCCGCGTGTGAAGCCGAGCGGTCTGAGGCGCCTTGTCACGGTACGTGCGGCTCCCCCCGACCGAGGTTTGAATCCTTCCTCGGGCATGGGTGTGTGTATTGTCCTTAGCGTAAATTAGTCTGACTTAGATTAAGGGGGGTAGGACGTCAAACGGACCGACTTGGAGCAGGAGAGGCATCACAGGACATTTTAATTTCCACTGTGTATACTTTTACAAATAAATTCATAAAACTTTGTCAGCATCACCAGGAAGGATTCAGGATTCACACTCATTGCAGTGGAAGATCGAAAACATAATAAAATAAATTTTTTTCCGTGTGAAATTTCATCATCCTTTCACTTACTAATGGCTGCATTAGTTGCTATAGGTACACTTTTCTTCATAAGTTAGAGAGATTCTTCGATGAATTTTGCACAGCATACAAACCATACTCAAAGGTGTATGGAACTCTCGAATTTATTTAATTTATGAAAAAACGAAAGAGCTGTTATATTTTAAACTTCATGTTTAGAAAAAACACAAATTCTCTAGTTAATTACCCCAATTTTTATCACAGTTTTTAATAGATTTGTAAAATTCTAGAGTTTCATACACCTTTCAGTATGGTTTGTATGCTGTGCAAAATTCATCGAAGAATCTCTCTTACTTATGAAGAAAAGTGTACCTATAGCAACAAATGCTGCCATTAGTAAGTGAAAAAAATGAAGAAATTTCACACGTAAAAAAAATTTATTGTGTTATGTTTTCGAACTTCCACTGCTGTGAGTGTACATTCTGAAACCTTCCTGGTCATGCTGACAAAGTTTTATGAATTTATTAGCAAAAGTATAGGCAGTGGAAATTAAAATGTCCTATGATGCCTCTCCTGCTCCAAGTCGGCCCGTTTGACGTCTACATCTACATGATTACTCTGCAATTCACATTTAAGTGCTTGGCAAAGGGTTCATCGAACCACAATCATACCATCTCTCTACCATTCCACTCCAGAACAGCGCGCGGGAAAAACCAACACCTAAACCTTTCTGTTCGAGCTCTGATTTCTCTTATTTTATTTTGATGATCATTCCTACCTATGTAGGCTGGACTCAACAAAATATTTTCGCATTCGGGCTGAAATTTCGTAAATAGATCTCGCCGCGACGAAAAACGTCTTTGCTTTAATGACTTCCATCCCAACTCGCGTATCATAACTGCCACACTCTCTCCCCTACTACGTGATAATACAAAACGAGCTGCCCTCTTTTGCACCCTTTCGATGTCCTCCGTCAATCCCACCTGATAAGGATCCCACACCGTGCAGCAATAATCTAACAGAAGACCAACGAGTGTAGTGTAAGCTGTCTGTTTAGTGGACTTGTTGCATCTTCTAAGTGTCCTGCCAATGAAACGCAACCTTTGCCTCACTTTCCCCACAATATTATCTATGTGGTCTTTCTAACTGAAGTTGTTCGTAATTTTAACACCCAGGTACTTAGTTGAATTGACAGCCTTGAGAATTGTACTATTTATCGAGTAATCGATTTCCAACGGATTTCTTTTGGAACTCATGTGGATCACCTCACACTTTTCGTTATTTAGCGTCAACTGCCACCTGCCACACCATACAGCAATCTTTTCTAAATCGCTTTGCAACTGATACTGGTCTTCGGATGACCTTACTAGACGGTAAATTACAGCATCATCTGCGAACAACCTAAGAGTACTGCTCGGATTGTCACCCAGGTCATTTACATAGATCAGGAACAGCAGAGGTCCCAGGACGCTACCCTGGGGAACACCTGATATCACTTCAGTTTTACTCGATGATTTGCCGTCTATTACTACGTCCTACCCTCCTTAAGCAGTGTGTAAGCCTACGGACCGATGACCTCAGCAGATTGGTGCCATAAATTTATAGATTTCCCCATTAACTCGGCTTGCTGTCATGACCTTGGCTAGTCCCGGCGGAGGTTCGAGTCCTCCGTCGGACATGGGTGTGTGTGTTTGTCCTTAGGATAATTTATGTTAAGTAGTGTGTAAGGTTAGGGACTGATGACCTCAGCAGTTAAGTCCCATAAGATTTCACACACTTTTGAACTGTCATGACCTTATGTCCTATTAACACCGCCAGTATATTTACGTCTGTTACAGCGGGCGCGTCAAAAATGTCGATTCAGTCAATTTGCTGTCGTCGGAAGTCAGTAATTTGGGAAACGACAGTACACCGACGCAGTGGTACAGCAATCACAGACGTTGTGGACAGTTCCCAGAGGTGTCGTATCCTAAGGGGAAAAGACGACGCCAGCGTGTTGAGAGATAAGTCAGAAAACGAGTTGTCGGTAGGACGGTGGCGGTGTTGCTGTGTCCATCCCCCCGTGGGTGGCGGTGGCGGCGGGCAGCTCGGCCTCGGTCGATATTGGGCGCCGCTGCAGGCCGGCCGCCGCAGCGAACAGCGCCAGACGCAGCGCCGCAGTTGTGATTGAGGCGTCGCGTGCCGACTCAGACGCAGCCGCCATCGCACACGCATCTCGCATTCTCGCATCGCCTCTTCCCGCCTCATTTTCCCGCTATTCCTCCCTCATTTCGCCCGCCACTAATGTAAAAACTCTGTCGAAACAGAAGCTTTAACCGTTATCAAACACCAACTACTACTCTTTAATGGTTTATCAGATGGAGTTCATTGAAACATTTCCAGAGCATAAGTCATCTTCTTCGTAATAATACATTTTCTGATTATCCCACTCAGCTGCGTCTTTATAGCGATCGTATTTATTTTACGTTATCGATTTCGAAATTACACGGGATGTGTACCGATGTTGTTTTATGCTGCCTGCGATGTTATATCTGGCCTTCAAAATCCACGCCCGATATTTTCAAATTCTCTCGTTCTCTAGGCGTAAGCTACCAGTCCTACAGAAAAATTTTGCAGAAAATTTAAAATAATTAAGTTTTTTACTGGGATACGTTTTTGCTACAGGCTGTAGTTTTCGATTTATTAAAGACGAACATACAAAAGTGATCTCCAAACGCACCCCCACTCCCACATTCAGCCCCTCCTGTTAGGATGTGTGGTATGTTGTTCGTGGCAGTACAAAAATTTGCGACAGCACAAATTATTTCCCACATTCGACCTTTTTTGTCTTCGTTGGCTGGCCTTATTACGCCACCGGCTTAGTCGAGCACTTAAAAATTGTAAAATTGACGTTTGTGTAAATTTTACGTAACAATTCTGTGAAGATATATATACTAAGATGGTATCTGTTCTTTCGGACATGTCCGAAAGAACAGATACCATCTTAGTATATATATATACTTAAGGCTCACCGGCCACTTGACCATCTTATTCTGTGCGAATGCACAAACAATGCCCGAACTCTTACGGGAATCGGCAACGCGCCGCGAGTAATGAGTGTAATGGGCGGGGGCAGTACGAATGTAGTGCGGGACAATACGTTCAGAATGTGAGTTTCGCGGGAGGCGTGCCAGAGATAAATCCCTGCAGTCGCGCTATCCTCTGTGTCCTCGGTGGCTCAGATGGATGCCGGCACGGTAGCTCAGCGTGTTCGGTCATAGAGCCGGTTGGTCTCTGTAATAAAAAAACTGAATGGAAGGATCAACCACCGAACTTGAACAGGATGTCTTGCGACGTCCGCAACGACCAAACACAACGATCAATAACGAACAAAAAAACAAAAAAAAGATTGATAGAGCGTCTGCCATGTAAGCAGGAGATCCCGATTTTCATCAGTCCCCGTTGACGTATGTCAACGCCTGAAAGCAGCTAAGGGTGTTCATTTCATTGTAATTTAATTCTGTGAAGTTTAGCAGCACAGAATAAACAATTAAGTCGTTCCATTCATCAGGCTTTCTGACTACGAAACTATTGTGCTTGTAAGAGTTCAGTTTAGATCGAATTGTCAACGTGATTTACTTTAGCATACCGTTTACGAAAGTCGTTTTTCTTTTATTGCCCAAACGGGCACGTTTAAATTAATACTGTTAACGAAATAGTCGACTACGCTGAAGCGTGTAGTCGGAAATTCTTGTACAGTGGTAGGAGGGAGTGCCACGAATAACATACTAGAAATCCTGACTGGTGAGGGATGAGTGTGGGGGTGGAGTTGCGTTGGAATGTCACTTCTGTGCGTTTTTCTCGGATAACTCGAAAACCGTGGCCTCCAGCGATAACGTATCCAAGTACAAAAGTTAACTACATTAAATTTCCAACAAAAAGGTAGGGTTCATTTTTTCTGTAGTAGTAATAGTTTGCTCGTAGCGAGTGAGAGAATATGAAAATCTCGCACCTGGTTTTTGAAGGTCAGATTAACATTGCGGTTTGTGTAAAACGACATTGAGGGGCAGCTGAATCACCATCTACATCTACATCTACATCCATACTCCGCAAGCCCCCTGACGGTGTGTGGCGGAGGGTACTTTGACTACCTCTATCGGTTCTCCCTTCTATTCCAGTCTCCTATTGTTCGTGGAAAGAAAGATTGTCGGTATGCCTCTGTGTGAGCTCTAATCTCTCTGATTTTATCCTCATGGTCTCTTCGCGAGATATACGTAGGAGGGAGCAATATACTACTTGACTCCTCGGTGAAGGTATGTTATCGAAACTTCAACAAAAGCCCGTACCGAGCTACTGAGCGTCTCTCTTGCAGGGTCTTCCACTGGAGTTTATCTATCATATCCGTAACTCTTTCGCGATTACTAAATGATCCTGTAACGAAGCGCGCTGCTCTCCGTTGGATCTTCTCTATATGTATGACTCTATATGTATAACTCCACTCTCAGACGTTCATATGATTGTCCAGATCAGTGTATGCTGGAGTGTATCGTTCAAGTCAAATAGTGCACACGTAGAAGAACCATCGTGCTAGCGAGTTTTATAAACAGAT
The DNA here is from genome assembly GCF_023864275.1 of Schistocerca cancellata. Lineage (NCBI taxonomy): Eukaryota > Metazoa > Arthropoda > Insecta > Orthoptera > Acrididae > Schistocerca > Schistocerca cancellata. The sequence continues at coordinate 809,359,082 of NC_064629.1, read as the reverse complement.
GAGCCAGGAAGACGCTAATGTGCGCATTCGCCTTTGTACGTGCACAGTATTTGAATGGTTCAGTATACTCCAATAGTGACTGACTTGCAAAGCCTTATGTAAGTCTAAGAACGGAGTTTGTAAGATGAACATATCTTCGGAAACCTCCTATGCCACCTCATATTTCGTTCAGTGACAAACAATTCAACTTTTTATATGTAAAGTAACATGCAAATGAACTCTGAACTCAAACCACAGAGTAGGACGCTGTTTGATTAGAAGAAAACACCACGTAGGAAACAAAATTGCTGAAACAGTATTGCATTTTTCTTTAAACTCTGGAGAGCGACGCCAAACAAGGCATAGTGGAAACATGCGGTGCAATAGTGTGTGGTAACAGTTGATATCGTAATACAGCAGTGGAAATAAGTCATAATCCAAAGTAAATTACTGCAAGTCTGTTCCATTTCAATACACAATTTACCTACAAATCTACCTCAATAAACGATCGACGGACTGCATCACAGCTCAGCTCATCTTGAGGTTACAAAGAACTAATTTCAAAATTAATAAAGTATTCCAGACTATTATGCCGTGATCGATGGGATTGCACTTCAAAACCCGACGTTTTCGTACCTATCTGAGTGAAATCTCTTCGACCACGGGATAATAGCCCGAAATATTTTATTAATTGTGACAATTCCGTCCGTGAAAGTTTACATTTTACAAACAACTGATTTGTATTGCAGGAGCTGTAGCACAGTTCTTGACATAGAAGACTACTTGTGAGTGGCAGTGTTGTTTGCATGTCGTGGAATCTCTAAATAACTTTCCTTCGGGTCAGATTCAATTGATAAACGCCGTCAGATTACCTATTTGTAGTCTTGTGGCAGGATAAGATAGCACGCATATTATATGATACACAGCTCCGAAATCGATAACATAACACAAATATTAATCTAATCATGTATCATTCGTAAGTACATATGAACGCCCAAGTAGTCAATGTGATAGGATAGATAACACAAAAATATCTGTTCGTGTCTTTACTAGTCTTAAGAAATATGAGCAGCTTTGATTCTACAGATCGTCCTTCTACATCGATCGTCTTCGGAAGAGAATTAGCTGTAATCATGGCTCTTACCTGAAGAAAACAGTGTACACATAGAAGAAACATTGTGCAACCTAACTTTGGAAGCAGATGATCTCAGGAGACGCTAGAGTACACAGGCTGTCTTGTATGCGTACACCACTTGAATTGTCCGATTTTCTTCCATGATAGTTCATTCAGACGTCTATATAGACACATTAACATGCGCTTACATAATTCCAAAACCAAGAACGTAGTATAAAAATCGTAAATAAGAACAGCTGAGTGGAATAATCCGAACATATATTATTAGTTAATACAGCTGAACGCCCAAGACGTCTCTAAAGACCTCGATGTAGACGGCGTGAAAAACTTTAATTATTCTTCCTTGATTACTTACCTAATTTCTCCTGCGAATTACTCATGACTGCTGTTAGACTGCGTAGGATCACCACCAGGAACTCTTACAGAAAATATACGATAATTTCATAATTTCAGAAAGGATGTTAAGCACAACCAGACGTTAAAGTTGCTGGTTCGATTATTAGAATCAAAGCTAATTCTCCTGAGTAAATTTTGGCAATTAGTAATCCAGAGACAATGTATAAATTTTCGGCACCTACGTCTCGTATATTTCACAAAAGGATCCTCGAAACGAGATAAATGAGATAAGAGACTACAAGGAACCACACAAATGGTCAGTTCACCCCTACTACATTCACTAATTCTACAAGGAAGTACGTGATGAACGATGATACAAAACATTCGCTACAACACACTGTTAATACGTAAACAGAGATAAATTTTTATTCGTACCCGGAAGTAGTGCAGTGACGTATACTTTGGGGTCACATTGGCACACCGGCGAGTCCGACAGCTGAGAGTGTATCAAATTAATCTCTTATTTCTTACGAACTCGCAGTGCTCTGACATTTATTTGCTATGTGTTTATGACAAAATTCTGAAAAATACGTTCGCTCAGCCAGTGCCGTTATGTGAACAAACAGTGCATTTTGGCTTAATTATGAATCACTTTAACCTAGTTCATGCATGTCCCTGTCCACGCTATACACGGAAGTTGTAACTAGGCAACAATTTTACTCAGTACTTGTCTTATTCTGTTCCAAAACTGAATGACAGATATGTCAGTGTATGCTGACGTATCCTTCCTAATATTCTACTCTTGCTCTTGTAGTCTTTGAAAAAAATATAGGGTGGATAAACGAACGGATTTATAGCATTTCTGTTGGCTGTTCACTCTAGAAGATCTCGTAGGACTTCTTGAGGAGACCAACTGAACCTCTTTTCTACAATTTTTCACCTATAATGCTCAGTTTTCTGATCTTGTGTTGGGTAATTTAGCCGTTTACACATCCACTAAAGTTTCCATGGATTCTTTTGAGCATATTTCTCATGAGAATCGAGGTTGCGGTGTTTCTGCCCCAATTTTGTTTTCCTTCTTCAACCCGTCACTGTTGTCTAATAATACCTACTCTTGTGAGGGTATTAGACTTCAACTCACCTTACTCGTAGTCATTTGACCACTATGAATGCTCCTTGAAATATACGATTATTTTTAAACTGCATTTATCAGTGTTTGTATAAAGATATAAAAGTGTCCATAAGTTGTTCACAATTGTGCTTAAAGAATGCAAAACTCTTAGCAATTAAGTGTTCCATAAGAGGAGGAACACTAATCTCTGTCGCCAATTCAATTTCATGAAGATGTGCCACCACCCATGGAATTGTCTCCTAAGAACGTCTGAGAAAATGCTGCGAAGTTAAATATCATCGTTATGTATTTTTATCAGACTAAAACGAATACAGTAACAGAAAGGTCAGGATGGAAACTAACTACGCTTTTTCGTCCAGTCGCTGGAATTGTCTTCAAACCTTGTCCTGAAATGTGAAATTTCTTTGATTCTGATATTCTATTTCATAATCGATTGCAACTTTCCTGTTATTTCTGTTCGAAGGACAGAGCCATTGGATAGGGCCTTAGGAGACGAACGTCATCTCTTCTGTAGCGGTTTTCGGATATTTTGCGAAGTATATTAACGAATTTAAGTATTCTTTTTTCATGTTAACGCTGTTCTTTCTTTGAGCTTTTGAACACTGAGTCTACGAAGACTACGCGAATGCATGTCGCATGCCCTTATCATGCCCTTTATTCAACTTACGTCTCTCTACAATCGGCGGAAACCAGATTTACTTGCAGTCCAATGCGAACCTGCATTCTTTTATCTAGGTGAGTCCAAAATTATTCGTAGCACGAAGATTCGTTCCTGATTGAATATCCTGAGATCGAATTTGTGCACCAAAACTTCATGAAAGCACGTCTCCCAAAGCTGTGTTTAGTTGGGCGCCGAGAATGGTTCCCGTGCCATCTGCAGCACCGTGAAACGGTTATTCTCATAAATTCATTGTAATTGGCATATTAATATCATAGTCGGATAAATGTATTAGGTCAGTCTGCACCAGCTCAGTGTAGAAAATAGTTTTTTACAGGTCAAGTTTTAGGGTGTGAAGCGACGCATAGACTGCATAATTTATCACATAATATTAATAGGCTAAACAAATGAAACTAACGAAATGACGTCTTGAAGCCCATTCTTAGTTGTAATAATACGTTTGTACGTAAATAAGGGTGAATTTGACATGCATGTTATACCGGGAACAGATTTTAGTAATGGAAACTGACACTTTAATAACAGCACTGCTTCTTCTGGGCTACATCGTAATTAATTTTATGACAGTTGTACAGGTGTTAAAGAAATATGAGTAGTTTCATTACAGTCTGTCACTCTTCAACTATTACTTTCACCAAAATTTCAATCAGTTATACTACCCCATAAAGTAATCAACAGCTTCTACTATTCTGTTTTGGGCAATTAATCTTTATTCTAACCGAATTTGAATTTCGAACTGTATACGTGTGGTTAGGTTATCCGAACACCTGACCTCATAACAGACCTCTCAAAAGAATACTCCTAGTAAATGGCTGACTGGCTGTGTCTTCAGCTAGCTACACCATATTCTGTCTGTTTATTTGATTGATCCTTTCTCCCTTAAATTTATTGAAATGTATCGTCCCTTCTCTTTGATGATGCAGTCTCAGATATTCGTTAATGCTTAATAGTTTCACAACAAAATGACTTCATAAATTATTATTTCTGCTGTAAAGCTTTTCTCTAAGTGCATAAAATATTTAATGACCTATTAAAATTTCTGTTTCTGAATATTGTAGTCCTCGATACAACAAATTAAATCCTTTCAGGAAGGAACAGGAACGCAAAAAATGTAGCTTTTTTCTTGTATTAAACACTTTTAATATTTTTATGCAACGTTTGTAAGCACTTTTCTTAACCCCAAAATTTTTCCGTGGATTTATTGATTGGAAAGTCGTGTACGTAAGTGTGGCAGTAACTGCCAAAATCTGTGGTGTTATTCTTCCTCCTACTACAATGACATATAATATCCTCAGTAAAATGTTACGTCAGGTGATACTGAAACCTGCTTACTATAGTTGCTTCTCAGTCACTATTGCATTATTATCACTGCAGCATAATCAACAATGACATACATAATTTACGAGATAAAAGAAAAAGCAGGCAGAAGAAGAAGACATACACCATTTCAAAAAGTGTAAGAGTCTGCCGCATCCGTTGTCTAGTTTGTTTCGTCAATGAAACTTGCAAGTAGCTAATTTTTTCTTACTTAGTTCGATGTAGCAAGGGATTGTCCTTAGATAACATAAATAGCGTCCATTCTGAAAACCTAGATGTACACGTGAGCAGCCTGCAAAGTAAATTTTTGTCATCACGTACTTTACAGGTCAAAATGGCGGCCCCACTATTACCACAGATTTTTGTCTCCTTTTTCAGAATTTCCAGTGCAATGGCTGAGGCATTCAGAACATTTTATGGTTTTTCCCGTCTTTCGCAGATCTACCACAGTTTCCTGGCGATCGCCTTCGTTACTGTTTAGTAATGCTGGTAGGCGTTAATGCAATACTATAGCAACTGAAGACCTCACCTCAGCACCCTCCCGGACAAACAGATTCACAGCGTAATCAGATACCAATGTTCATGATTCTTAACATTTAGTTATCGCTTCGGCAAATCAGTGTAAAATATTAAGTACATGCAGGCTTTTATGTCTCGTTAACCTTTCCCCTTGAATACAGCAGTTACTTATCTCAAACGAACACAGGTGTCGAAATATAACAAAAGGTGTGATTCCATGTGCTACCTCGCTTTCGTGACAGTGAGAGTCAGTACACTATTAGAAAAACTGTGACACGGTGAATTTGTTTTTATGTCAGTGACTGCAAAATTCTATTATTGGAGAGAAACATCCAAGAGAGACAATGTGGTTGCTGTTTTACCTGTGAGCAGAGTGAAACACTTGTTTAAATAACTGAGTTTCAATTAGTGTTTTTCTTTGTTGGTAAAGAAAGAAGCACCACTAACTGCCCCACAATAACCTACAAGAAAACATCACACATTTCTAAAGCATAAAGGACTTCTGTAAGTACTTACATGGTTAGAAAGTAGACTGCCGTACAATAATATCATTCACAAGAACGGCTGACGTGAAACATATGTCTTATTGCAACAGTCAATTTTGAATTTTTGCCATTCTCTTTGATGATTTGTGCTTTGCTCTTGTATCAGCTATGCAAACACTTTGAGAATAATCCTTATTTTGTCAAGACTCTCACCACTAACGATGCCAACGCACTTCTTACGCAATGACTCTAAAACTTATTTACCTCTTTCAAGAGTATGAGTGAATGTTTTTCCTCTGTTTGTTACTTTTTTACTTCGTTGTTCGGATACAGAAGTGTGCTTCAGCTTTTCAGTATCACTTAAACCTACTTTCCTGTCATGTCAGGGAGATTTACAGGTTTACAGCTTGTTTTTATGGCGTTTCATTTACCATTTGTAAAATAGTATTGTCAATATGTATTTATGACTTGTTAAAACAGGTCTTTGCTTAAAGCCCCAGTGTGTGCAAATAAATACTCATTTCCGTCATTGAAAATCTTTCGTCATAAAATCTGTTGCCTGCTGCCAGGCGAGGTGGTTCGGTGGTTAGCGCACAGGACTCGCATTCGGGAGGACGATGGTTCAAACCCGCATCGGGCTACCCCGATTTAGGTTTCCCGTGATTTCCCTAAATCGCTCCAGGCAAATGATCGGATGGTTCCTTTGAAGGAACACGGCTGATTTCCTTTCCCAACCTTCATACAATCCGACCTTGTGCTCCGTCTGTAATGACCTCGATGTCGAAGGGGATGTTAAACTCAATCTCCCTTCCTTCCTTCTGTTTCCTGCTCAAGAAATATGAAATTGTTTTTGTAATGATCACTTTCAGCTTCCTCTAGCATATCGTGGTATTTCTAATCACATGGCATTTTCATCCTCTTTAAACCTGTTTATAATATCCGTGGAGTAATATTGAAATATTTATATATTATCTACTATTTCATGTACAGTTATTCTTGAGGTGAAAAAATACTTATCTGGCATGTTCTTCAGATTTAGGGAAGAGTAGTAGCATAATGATAGACGTTAGTGGCATTCTGAAGACGGGAGATTATTTTTTTGGTATGAAACAACGGCGAATGCAGTCAACATCTGAGAAGACGTGCGAGGAAACATATTATTTAGTGAGCAAATTAGTTTGGTTACCTATTCTAGATAGTTAGCAACTTCAGAAATATGTTACAGCAAAAACGTAGATCTACATCGTCCTACAGATATTCCAGGAAAGACTACATACATATTATTTTGATGGAAGTCGAAGAAATAAGAGCCTCTGCCATTTATGGCAGGGTCCACTGTGGCTTATGAACAGAAAGGAAATAGGAAATAAGAAGAGCATTTGCATTTCTGGTGAACAGACTATGTTTTCAGCGACTCATCGGCCCTGTTTCTTAATCCTAACATTAATGCATCACTAAAAAATTTTATGTATCTCTATAGTGCAAGATTTATAATAAAGTTTCGCGTCTAGCTTTGTGTGCTTGAATGCATTATAAACAATTACTGTGCATTATCTCACAATATCTCCTTCTTAATACTTTACTAAGAGCCTATAGTCATGTTATCGTAATAGTTCAAGCAGCTGCACGTTTTCTAATATGCGAAATAACGCAGTGAGAAGAAGCTACACTATTGTTACTGTCCTATCAAATTTTTCTGCAATTTTTTTTTCCAACACGCTTAGCGCCAATATTAGAGTGACTCTTTAATCTATATTACAGACGAAATATTCCCTTACCTTGCTATACTGAATCTATATTTCCAGTTACTTTGTTATCAATTGGACGTAAAATTCTAACACAACAGGAAAGGAACCATTTATTGTTAAGGGGGAACTTCTCTGAAACGACTTCTTTCGATAATTTCGCACTAGTGTTCCGAAATTTACTGCATGTTGAAGTCTGAAAACTCCAAGCTGCACAAGCTGAAAGATAAAGGAACTTGTACAGTGTTGTCATTACTTATATTAAAATTAGAGCGGATCTGCTTTGTAGTAGAGTTTCGTGATTCACATCGGAACGCTGTCTCCGTTTGTAAGGACCTGTTGCTCTGCAGACACAGTATCTTTCCGTGTTCACATTGCGAGTTCTGAGACTTCTAATCCGCACGCTCCAATATAAAGAGCCCCGCTCTCATGAAATAATCTCCATCTTTCGTCTTCAGTGCATTTTATGAGTTTATTAATTTACGATTATTCCGCTACAGTATTATATTGACTGCCACTATCGTTCATAAGCGTTTGTAACTATTCGAGGAAAAATTAAAGGAAGAATACAAATCTAAGCTGATCTACCTATTTGGTGGAATGAACGATTTAATAAACAGTCTAATGTAAAATCTCAAGACTGAGAAATTAAAAAAAAATGTTTACGTGGAATGTGAAATATTCAGAGTTGATTCCAAAGCAAGATGTAAAGCTAAAACATTCTTGGAAGGAAAATATATTAGATCTTAACTATAATTTAACAACATACGTTCTGAATAATTTTGTATCGACGTGATATTAGAACATATTACAGAGCGTCGGATTATTTCTTCAGTGTATGTGTAATAACATTCTATTCCGCTAGTCAGACTTACAGAACATACTGTATCGGCGTAAAGGTTTCTGTAGTATATTATGGAGCTCATCACTAGGCTGCCGTAGTAATCCATCAAGACATTTGGTCTGCTTCTTAATATCTTAATTCACAAAAGAGAAGACGGTATTTGTTGTAAAACATAATATGCACGCACTTAACTAGTTCTATTATGTATTTCTGCAGATCGCACAACAGTTCTCCCCTCGTGTATCAATACGCCAACGCTAAGATAGGAAAACAGTACTTCCCCTGGCATATAGCAAACAGTAACATCAGCTGCAGATGGACTTCTGGAATCTGATAATTTACTGCGTCATATTGCAATCTTCAGTCACCCGTTAAGTTTCGGTTCCTCTGTCTACGTCAACATAAACTGCATATCTACAAAATCAGCACATGCTAATCCCAGCAATGTTTGCTCCCAGGTCTTTGGTGAATTTTCTTTGGACGAAGAGGGTCTGTCGGAAAGTTTCCAGTTAAGACATGGTATGAACCGTGTTCTTTATGATAATACCACTTTTATTATATGGAACAGTATTGTTTGAATGTTATCCCGATACCCATCGGAAATATATCTTACTAGATTCAATTTGAAGTTCTCTTGTTCTCCCTACGGGTATAAAGCTAATAAGATGAAATTTTTCAGCACAGATCGATACCATTCTATTGAAGGAAATCGGTGAATCACATTTATCATAAATGAGTTATCTACTTTACACTCAGCAGATGTTTTTGGTGGCGTTTGTGGGCAAATGATCAGCCAGAGTGATAAACACTGAAAGGCTCTTATATATGTACTTATCCACTTCTGTGATTTAATTGGCATTCATAAAATTCGTAATTATACCTAGCGGCAATAATTGTTTCACATGGTTTGTATTAATTGAGAGTATATGGATTTTTTGGTTCATCGCATCTGAGTCGTTTCGGACAGTTTACGAAACGTTTCGTGAGTATAAAAGACCAAGCACGATTTGGGCCTTTTCAAAAGCTGATGGGGTGTACAAGATTTGAACGATAACGCAATCTTTGTAACAGATTTTAGCGATTTTCTCGTCCATTCAGAATCGTCATGTGGTAAAAATATAAGAAAATATGAAAATAAATCAGCATTATTCGATTATGGTATTGGTCATATCTAACTCGGGGTGACCAATGCAATTAAATCGTGCTAATCAAATGGCCCTGTAGGAATCATCTTACTCAGAATGCTGGTGTTTATAGTTGCGCTGTCTTCCTCGGCAAGGATATGGAATCTTCATCAACAATGTCATTATAGATAGGCGGAGAAAAAACAAAAGAGAAATACGTGCTTAGATAAAGCAGGTCTTCTCGCAGCGGTCGTGTATCCATCGACTTCCAGGAACTTCTTACCAAAAGGCAAGCTACTTGCAGACGAATGGTGTTGCTGTAACATGCTGTCTCATGCTACAAAACCGATGGTATGTGATACTGAGGGACGAATTCCTGCCACATTATGAATTCCAAGAGCGTTTCCGGTCTACATTTCCTTCTTCATGCCTCCCTGTAACAACGTTATCGCATTACATTGCCCTGAGAGGATAGATACCATCGCCTTCCTGCACGGTCGGCAGGAAGTATGGAGTATGTCGTATGACAGTACAGTGTTTCTAAACTTTGAACAGACAACGTGACTGCAGGAGAGATATAGTGTGAATTCATCATAATAAGCATGCACTGTTCTACCTAAGAAAAGGAACACCACTCTGTATGATACATCGCACAAACCCGAAGAAAGTATAATATCTTCTTGCTTGCTCATTTCTGCTCTCCAGTATAATAAAATAAGCTTTGTGTCATCTTGAAATACCTATTGAAGAAACATTTCAGTGATTGCTTTAAGTCCTTTTTCTTAACTGTTATGGTATGGATTTTTCCTATAAAGAAATAGGGAATAAAGATGGAGTTTGACATTCCGTTGACATCGATGTTGCCAGAGACGTGGCACTAGCTCAGCCGGACACGAAGTTGGGCCAGATCCACGTTGACATCAAGCCATTTTGGGAAATCATAGAAAACCTAAACCAGAAGTCTTGTGTGCTACCTCGTTGTAGTCATTTCCTACTTAGTAGCTGACACATTTACTTGGATCACTGTGGATCCCTTGCTGTGATGTTTGGCACATCTCTGTTCTACAAAATAATGTGGTTAACAGACGACTGAAATTCGTGACTTTCCAGGAATTATCTTACGCTGTTAACAAATTGAAGTGTTTAATCAAAAAAAGACCAAAAAAAGAAAATGAAAAATATTCTAAGTGCCATTATTTTCAGAAAACGCTTTTTCAGTACTATTTTTGTTCTAGGTAGTTTGTTGCAGGTGTCAAAATATGGAGAAAGTCTTTCGCACATGAGTTAGTAAATAGCACATGGTTTTGTGCCAAGATGTGCTTCCCTCTGGAGTTCCACAATTTAAAACATATGATAAGTATTTTCTGTTGACTACAGTGCTACCGGCAGTACCGCTAAGTGGTCAGCGCGGCTAACTGCTATGCGGAGGACTCGGGTTCGATTCCCGATACTCTCAGGGATATTTCTTTGGTATGAGGATTGGTACGAGGAACACAGCTTCGTGATGCCAAGAAGTTAATTGACCGAGTAGAAGCGGCTCCAGGTCAAGAAAACTGTCAATGGCCCAGAGAGCGGTGTGCTGACCCCACGCCCCTGTATGCCGCATACATTGACAGAGGATGACATGGCGGTCGGTCGGTACTGATGGCCCCACCACGGAATGTGGACGGAGTTTACGCGCGTTTACGTTTGCATTCTGCTACTTAAAAACCTAATGCTGTATTTCTGCACTTCTGTTATCACAAATAAAATGTAGTTCATCAGTATTAATGACATTTATTTTGTCATCTCGTGGAATCGGGTGCACTGCCAGTGGTGTGTGTCTTCCCAACACAATATTTCGACGTCGTAACTTGGAGTCGTAGGAAGCACCTGATGAAGACGCCGATTTACGACGTCGAAATATTGAGTTGAGTAGACGCAGACCACTGGCAGTACACCCGACTGCACGAGATGATACCGAATCGCAGGAAAAATCTAAGAAATGAGACTTATTTTGTCAAACTGACTTTCTGGAGACTGTGGCTGTGTACAAAAAAAACAAGCTAATTCTTGCAAAGTTGAAAACAGTGACCGTCCATAAAGTGCTCGTTTACACAAATATCGCTGTTACCGGTTTGGAACCGCCAACTTCATCTTCAGACGGCTGTTCACATTTATATTACATTTGTTTTTGTATACATTATTCGTTGGAAAAAAACGGCTAACAGCTAATGTAAACAACAAGCGTAATATATATACATGAACGGCCATCTGAAGATGAACGCGTTCGTTGCAAACTGTTAAAGGTGCTATTTGTGTAAATAAACAGCATTGTTATCAGCGATAATATGCTGTTTTGTTCTATTGCGAGGACCCGCGTAAAAAATCTCTTATTGGCATTAACAACCAGTCAGTTTCCTGATATGGACTTAGAATATTCTCAATAAAGCATTTCTTTCCTAATCTGCCGCATTATTTTATGCGGTGATGCAATGAACAGCATAATTCAGTGGTATGAGAATAGCTCCTCAATTGTTTAGAGACAAATCAGTTACCTACAAACAAAGATACATTTTCTTCTCATTCTGCTGACAAATGTCAGGTCTGACACATAGAATGTTTTCCATTTCTACTCCTCAACTGTTTCTGTGAGCAAATTCGGGATTAGTATCGTGAGAGCAACTGTGAAATTCGTGCACGTCGAATACGAAAATTTTAACAAAAATTCATCTCTGTTAACCTACGAATGGGATAAAACGCATTTCCCTTCCGATGCCTGTGTATTAGTGACTCGGTACTTTGATGTCTAGATAGAGCGTGTCGAAGGGACTGTTCAGAGACTCGGCTGCTGTGTGAGAGTGCAGTAATTTGGTTTAATGAGGAATGCGAAAGCTTGGGAACAAACGCAGCGAGCGCGGCGGGTACTTTGCCATTGGACACGCGCCTAGTGAGGCGAACCCAGTCTTACTCACGCCTTATTACTTCATAAAAATCCCAAGACTGCCCAGTGGCCTACAAAACCGCTTAAAAATCAAACTCATCCGGTGAAGGCGGCAGCTGCCCGTGGGAACACGCGGATCCTGCACTAATACACGCCAAGTTTCCAGACATTCTGTTTCACGACAGTCATGAGCGGAATAAATCTCTGCATTCTTCATAATGTGAAATCAATTATGCTATATAATAAGAAGAGTGTTCTAGTAGAAAAATAAAGCTCTGCAAGAAAATATCACGCGAGGCGGTGCAATAGCTGAGGCCTTGGACACGTACGCGGAAGGATCGGCGATCAAATCCCATTCGATCTTAACTAAATCAGGTTTTCAGTTACTTTTCCAAATCGCTTCAGGCTAATACCAAACAGCTACTTCAACAGGTCAAGGACGATTCTTCCCTCTAATCCTCGGCAACTGAATCTGTACACCGCCTTTAATTACTTCGATGTCAGCAAATGTGAAGTTCTAATCATGACATTATTTTCCTCCGTTTACGTATTTGAAAATCAGACGACTTCCTCGCATCACTAACTTTCTGTAAGTAGTGATAGTGCTGTTTCATGATCATTTACAAACATAGGTTTTAGTAGTTTTCCTTAAGCACAATCAACATGTAAAAACGTATAAAGAGAATGAGATTTTCACTCTGCAGCGGAATGTGCGCTGATATGAAACTTCCTGGCAGATTAAAACTGTGTGCCCGACCGAGTCTCGAACTCGGGACCTTTGCCTTTCGCGGGCAAGTGCTCTACCATCTGAGTTACCGAAGCACGACTCACGCCCGTTCCTCACAGCTTTACTTCTGCCAGTATCTCGTCTCCTACATTCCAAACTTTACAGAAGCTCTCCTGCGAATCTTGCAGGTAGAGCAATTGCCCGCGAAAGGCAAAGGTCCCGAGTTCGAGTCTCGGTCGGGCACACAGTTTTAATCTGCCAGGAAATTTCATATCAGCGCACACTCCGCTGCAGAGTGAAAATCTCATTCTGGAAACATCCCCCAGGCTGTGGCTAAGCCATGTCTACGCAATATCCTTTCTTTCAGGAGTGCTAGTTCTGCAAGTTTCGCAGGAGAGCTTCTGTAAAGTTTGGAAGGTAGGAGACGAGATACTGGCAGAAGTAAAGCTGTGAGGACCGGGCGTGAGTTGTGCTTCGGTAGCTCAGATGGTAGAGCACTTGCCCTCGAAAGGCAAAGGTCCCGAGTTCGAGTCTCGGTCGGGCACACAGATTTAATCTGCCAGGCAGTTTCACGTATAAAGAGGTTTACACATTGCAAGAACGTCAGTATTTTAGGAATCAACTTCGTATTTTTTAAATGGAGGAATAATGTTAGGTATGTTGGAAGAGGTTAGTTAACTATCTCTCTATTCGTCCAAAATGTGTGTAATTTTTTGTATAACTGTCTTGGATTTGATATCTAGCAGGCTTACTGAGATATTAAAAACAATTTTGTATCGAAAGGCGAATGTTACAGCAATGTCTCGTCGACTTGGGGGTGATTAGAAATGGAACCGTAGTTTAATTCGCCAAGCAAGGCACGACAAACATAAATCTTGATGGTGTGTACTGAGACTTGAATCCCTTCTCACAAATACATATCGTGCCGATATGAATAAATCCAAAGTATGTTTCTCACGAGACAATGTACATTCCGCATACAGATTCACTGTGTATTCATCAGAAGACTGACTGTCAATATTAGCATATTTGTATTGTGACCTACATGGGACGCAGCGAGAATTTAAGCAACTATCCCAACTTCAGATGGCGTACGAGGATTTATTGCGGTAAAAAGTACTGCAGTAATTACAGTTCTTAATATTATTGTGTAGGTGAACTACATCGTTTATTTAATATGGTCATAATTACCTGGCTTAACGGTGTTTAATCCGCGGGGGAGTTAGTTACGTATAGAGTTGGCTTGCGAAACAGGAAAGAGATCCGCTCCGCGTGTCGGATTAATTAGAGCTGGTACGAAACAGCGGTCAGCCTCTGTGCGATTTTTATAAGGATTCCCTCACCGCAATTGGCAAATATTTGACGAGTTGTAAAGCCCATAGCAAAAGTTCAAACAAAGAACAAAGCTTACATGTCGTTCACAGACGGGCGTTGTACACGTTACAATCACTAAACCCATATCGCTATTTTGTGATATAAATAGATTGGTTTTACATGAAAATATGCATTGAGAATGGAAGATGATGATTGTATAGTGATCACAGACTAGTATGTGGAATGTACTGACCCCAATTATTGGTTGAAATGAGAATATGACGGAAGAAATAGTCTCTGGCCACAGAAATGTTGATAGATGCATTAGTATCACGTGAGCTGGCTGCAGAGAGTTTTCAACGTTACATACAAAGACGACATTCTGTGTAATCTTTCAAGTAAGTTCACTCAATAGAAATTAAAAACAAAACGTTTGGAACTGAAACAGTACGTCTCCATCACTAATTAATAGTTTAATCTACAATAGTGAATACTTATTGTGGTATTTTATGGCAACAGAATTTGCGTTTCCACTCCTTATAGTGACGTTATTGTAGCTGTCTATACAGAGTGATACCGTGATGCTGTTCCAAACTTTCAGGGACGATGGAAAAAGGTAAATGTATCAATCTGAGCTAAGTAACACAGGTCCGGAAAAGGGCGAGTCGAATGGCATAAGCAAAAATCTACTAAAGTTCCACGGTAGTCTTGCGCAGCGTTCTAAGGGCCCTACTTCAGAATCCTGACTACGACGTACAGAATTCCCGCTGAATACTCCCCGATATTGTCAGATAATTTCGGCCGTTGATGGACTAATAACAGCGCAAGTAACTTGATGTCAGAGAGACCGAAAATAATAAGTCTGCAGCACAGTAATAATGCAATCCATTTACCTGAACAAGTTTCTCAAGCTGCTAAATTTACAACAGTTGTTCAAAATGGCGTTCCCTACCGTCACACAAAGTTGTGTCGTACCCGTTCTACGAGGTGCATTCAAGTTCTAAGGCCTCCGATTTTTTTTCTAATTAACTACTCACCCGAAATCGATGAAACTGGCGTTACTTCTCGACGTAATCGCCCTGCAGACGTACACACTTTTCACAACGCTGACGCCATGATTCCATGGCAGCGGCGAAGGCTTCTTTAGGAGTCTGTTTTGACCACTGGAAAATCGCTGAGGCAATAGCAGCACGGCTGGTGAATGTGCGGCCACGGAGAGCGTCTTTCATTGTTGGAAAAAGCCAAAAGTCACTAGGAGCCAGGTCAGGTGAGTAGGGAGCATGAGGAATCACTTAAAAGTTGTTATCACGAAGAAACTGTTGCGTAACGTTAGCTCGATGTGCGGGTGCGTTGTCTTGGTGAAACAGCACACGCGCAGCCCTTCCCGGACGTTCTTGTTGCAGTGCAGGAAGGAATTTGTTCTTCAAAACATTTTCGTAGGATGCACGTGTTACCGTAGTGCCCTTTGGAATGCAATGGGTAAGGATTACGCCCTCGCTGTCCCAGAATATGGATACCATCATTTTTTCAGCACTGGCGGTTACCAGAAATTTTTTTGGTGGCGGTGAATCTGTGTGCTTCCATTGAGCTGACTGGTGCTTTGTTTCTGGATTGAAAAATGGCATCCACGTCTCATCCATTGTCACAACCGACGAAAAGAAAGTCCCATTCATGCTGTCGTTGCGCGTCAACATTGCTTGGCAACATGCCACACGGGCAGCCATGTGGTCGTCCGTCAGCATTCGTGGCACCCACCTGGATGACACTTTTCGCATATTCAGGTCGTCATGCAGGACTGTGTGCACCGAACCCACAGAAATGCCAACTCTGGAGGCGATCTGTTCAACAGTCATTCGGCGATCCCCCAAAACAATTCTCTCCACTTTCTCGATCATGTCGTCAGACCGGCTTGTGCGAGCCCGAGGTTGTTTCGGTTTGTTGTCACACGATGTTCTGCCTTCATTAAACTGTCGCACCCATGAACGCACTGCCCGCATCTCGTGGTCGTGCGGTAGCGTTCTCGCTTCCCACGCCCGGGTTCCCGGGTTCGATTCCCGGCGGGGTCAGGGATTTTCTCTGCCTCGTGATGGCTGGGTGTTGTGTGCTGTCCTTAGGTTAGTTAGGTTTAAGTAGTTCTAAGTTCTAGGGGACTGATGACCATAGATGTTAAGTCCCATAGTGCTCAGAGCCATTTGAACCATGAACGCACTTTTGACACATCCATAACTCCACCACCACATGTCTCCTTCAACTGTCGATGAATTTCAATTGGTTTCACACCACGTAAATTCAGAAAACGAATGATTGCACACTGTTCAAGTAAGGAAAACGTCGCCATTTTAAGTATTTAAAACAGTTCTCATTCTCGCCACTGGCAGTAAAATTCCATCTGCCGTACGGTGCTGCCATCTCTGGGACTTATTGGCAATGAACGCGGCCTCATTTTAAAACAATGCGCATGTTTCTATCTCTTTCCAGTCCCGAGAAAAAAAATCGGAGGCCTTAGAACTTGAATGCACCTCGTAATATCCCCAGTGTCGTTTGAAAAGTGCCGGAGACAGCGAGAATTCTTGCCAGCCGATCTTCTTCGGTGTCGACAGGTGTCGACATGGCCTCACAAGAAGAAATCAAGTGAGATGAGATCAGGTGAACGTACCGACCACGACACAGGACGTCCTCTGCCTAACCACTTCTCAGGTAATATCTGATCCAGGTGTTCACGAACATTCTGTCAAAAAGTGAAGCGGGGCTTCATCATACTGGAACCACATCCGTTGATGGGTAACAATTGCGGTTTGTTCCTGGAACCTGGGTAGTACAATCTTAGCAACAACAGTGCCGGAACATATATTGCTCTGTCAAAGGCATCAGAACGATTTACACTTAAAACTTTTGGTGGTTTCCGGACTTGGGTCACTTACCTCAGATTCATACATTTATCCTTCTCCGTCATCTCAGAAAGTTTGTAACATCATCACGGACACACACTGTATGAAGGGAGCGATTTAACATCACATTTGACCGCTATAGACAGGATAAGCGTGTGTTTCGACATTCCAAGAAGGTATTACTGCAACTACGTTCAAGTTACCGAGACAAACAGTACGAAGACAGTCATAATTCATCAGAATCGCTGCCAGCATTCATAAAAATGTCGTGAAAGTCGATAATTCAATACCTGCTGGTCACGAAAGTGGACTCTCATTGTCGAAGCCGTAGAAGGGCGCGACCGGGTCAGTAATATCTGACGATGATAATGAGTTCTTCCCGGTTCCTTGTACAAAATGTGTTGGTTAAATGTTCCAGTATGCCCATCATGATTTAGTTTTTCACTAAATCACTTGAGTTGTCACGATGGCTCCTTAGACAAGGACTTGGTCGACCTTCCCACGGTCTTGTCCATGTGTTGCGGTGTAATAGCCTCGACGTACGTGAGACAATAAACTCTAGTATCTCCTACCTCTGCTTACCATTTTTGCTTATAAGTCTTATCATATAAAATACACCGATGTATTTCAGATGCGGCACTAAAAATATAGCTTCCAAATCAAAATGTTTAACCGTTGTCATTTACGTCACGTTTTTGCGTCGCTGAGATAATCGGGCGTTCCTACACGGATGTTTCAGAGAAAACTCTTTTCTTCCCTTTCGACTTCTTTTGCTGTCTATACCAGAATGATATACCACTGGAGGACGCAGAGTGTTTTTTTCGCGTAATTTGGAACTGAGAGGTTCCTTATGTTTCTCTACTGTTCTAGTCCTTAGGCGAGATTGTTTTATGGAATTTTTCGTTTCGCATTACATTAATAGCGTATACGCATTTATACTGATATTATTTATGTCTCAACTATTATGACTGATCCAATTTCATTTTTAAGAATACAATAAGCAGGTTCAAAAAGATGTAGGTTGCAGTAGTTATTTCGAAATGAAGAAGCTTGCACAGGGTAGAGTAACGTGGATAGCTGCATCAAACCAGTCTCCGGACTGAAGACCACAACAACAACAACAACAACATATCTTACGAGTGTGCACTGCAACGAATCATTCGTTTCTTCCTAACAACTTAGTAATCCGACACAAGACTCCATTGCATCTTTCGAATTTTTTGTTTGAAAGAAGAAGTCTTAGTGAGAAAGAGTAGAGTAGGTGTGCGTAAAATAACCCTTTTTTGGTTTTACTAAATATTAAAAAAACTTGCAGCAATATTATATCAATTACACGTCCAACACCCAGTTTGATATCTTTGTAATATTGTCTAAGAGTTTGATTGTCGCCCAATTATTATTAGGGGAGTAATCAAAGTTTTCCTAAATAATAACTTTCCGTATTTTGACCAAGTACTGTAGAGTGCCCTTAACATGTAACAAATGTGAAGGACAATAAATATTTGGCCTCAACTTATTTATAAAAGTAACTGACTCACGGAAATTATGCAGACCAGCTGTTTGAATATACACGATTTTTTTATATATAAAAAGTGCCACATCTTGCTACAGAAGGTACTATTGCTCAAAAGCAGAAGAGAAGTTCCTATAACGATATGTCCGGAAAGCAACACTTGTTGAGATATTCGTAACTGAAGATCCGCAGTTCATAACCTGTATTTTATTTGCAGATGAAGCAGGCTTCACAAAAGATGGTATAGTATATTACCACAATAGGCATGTATAGGCAGACGCAAATACTACAGCAATCATGAAGGTGAGACATCAGAGTAGCTTCAATATCAATATAGATCATATTAAAAAAGATCTAAGCCCTAAAGGCGACGTCATGAATAGTCGGGCTTAGATCTTTTTTAATATGTGACTTGTAAGTACTGCATCTCTTCTAGTCAGTACAAACTTTAATTTTATTAATGTATTATATGTATTATATACCTAATGTTTTAGAACAGTTAGTCTAATTCTGAAGACGACGCTCATAGTAGCGTCGAAACCTGGTCAATTTTGACTTAATATTTGTGACCGAGGGCTTATTTGTTCTAATATAATTCTGACACGGTCATTGGACCTTAGCAGCTATGTTCAAAGAAAAGATTCGTTTCACATAATCAAAGATGACGAAGTGTTCATTAACTATTAAGGTATGTATTTTAGTGCCCATGTTTATTGGACTTCTTCTTCGAATAATTGTTGCTGTCATATTCCTGAATACTGACCATTTTTTCTGGAACTTTCGGATAATTTTTTACCGGTACGCTAGGTAAGTCACCCGGCAGTAGGTACTTAGTACTACCAATGCGAACCCTGGGCAGGTCACTAGTTATCACTAAAAATTTAAACAATGTGACGTTCTCCAGCAGGCTGCCACTAATCTTGTGATTTGGAAATATCGGGTTCTTTCTCTTTCTTATAAGTACTACTTTGGATTTTTCAATTTTTAAAGACAAAGTGCTAGCTAGATCCCTCAGAACACTAACGGAACTACAGTGAACTCAATCGGCACATATGCACCATTCTATCGCTAGGCAGTACTAGGGAACGAAGATTTCGGGAAATGTTCGCACGACTCATTTACGTTCTAAACGTGTTTTGGAGCGCATCTGAGCATTTAAGACCTAGCATATCTCATAGTAGTGAATTCAAATTTTTACTCGTGTATTGATATTACTACACAGTTCATAATGGCGACAGACTAACAGAGGTGGATATTTATTTAAAAGCTTTGAAAGAGTCTCGGCAGTATTTCGTTGCAGAACTTTTTGTTGCAGCTCACAGAAAGCACTGAGCTAAAAACAGGACATGATAATCCGCAACATACTCAGTATAATGCATTTGGCGATTGAGGCGACAGTATTTCGGCGGCGATAAAGCAGCACAAATTCGTGTAGTCTGCTTTCGAGCGAAGCAGTTCCGAACGCAGGTAGGGGTCCCCTATATCCTGTCCCAGATTGCAGGAAGGAGTGGTGGCCGTTATAAAGGACGAGTATCGACCGTGACTTCAAGATACGGTCAGGCGTCGCAGAACTGGCCAGCTAACTACAAGTTCCACGAAATTGTGTCACGGTCTCCACATACCACTGCACTTCCACGTAAAGACTGCGTAATTCTGACACTGTGCAAGCAAGTGACGTAAATATAAGCGGCGCTTCGTCCGCTGTCTGTCAAAGGAAAGTTCGGATTCTCAAGAGTGACTGTCATTAACTCGTTGTTCCGCTCCGCTGGAGCTATGTTTTAAACCATTCTCACAGTTCGAAAAGATCCTCGTATTTCATATGAGTGAGTATTTCCTCTTCCAGAGCTAGTTACGAAAAGTTGTGCCTGTTCTTCATTTTTTTCCCAAGAGCATGCTTGTTTCCTGCCGACTGTTTTTGAAGAGCAAATAAATCATCAAAGCTGCCGTATAACGGGACATTCATTCGGGAGAAGTGTGTTTCAAATTCGCATTTAGGTATCGAGTAGTTTTCCTAAATCACTCGGGGCGAATGCCGAAATGCTTCCCTAAGGAAGGTTGCCGTCGATTTCGTTCTTCATTCTTCTCCAACGCGAGAATTCCTACTGTAATGACATCGATGTAGACGGATCGTTTGATTCAAATTTTCCGTCCTTTTTCTCCCTGTGGTATAATGGCAACGAAATACAGGGTGGCCGAAATAAAAATTTCCTAGAAAGTGTTATCGGTATTTGATGACAAAAAAAAACGGCTCTGAGCACTATGGGACTTAACATCTGTGGTCATTAGTCCCCTAGAACTTAGAACTACTTAAACCTAACTAACCTAAGGACATCACACACAGTCATGCCCGAGGCAGGATTCGAACCTGCGACCGAAGCGGTCAAGCGGCTCCAGACTGATGCGCCTAGAACCGCACGGCCACACCGGCCGTAATCCGAAACGATACGAGTCAGACCACTTGAAAATTTTTTTCAAGTGAAATCTAGCCTGTAGAAAATTCCAAGGTATTGCACAGGTTGAAATTAAAAGGTCGTCGTATTCCATCATATAAAAAAAGAAGTCCGTATTATTTTTACTGCGCATGAATTAATTCTACTAGAGCAAGATGTGCGTGTTCATTTCTGACGCTAGTTTTTTAATCAACGGTTATTAGGCCGTATGGATCCCCAGTTTCTGATTTCTTCTGATGGACTTTGGTTCAGCCTGTCCAGCAGTGTAAACTCACAGAACAGAACACGGAAAGTTATGCATTGATATATTCTCACCAGTAATTGGAACAGAGGGTCTGGTCCCTCCCATCACTTAAATGAAATTATACATGACGTATTTTTCATGAGTAATAGAAGGATATTTTGACTTTGAAACATACAACGAAAAAGTGATACGCACTATCGATAGACAACAAGGCAATCGATAGATGAAACTACCGCCCATTCCTACTCTAGGCCGATTTTACACTATCAAATTTATTGGACAAAGTTGATTTGTCCGTTACATTGGACGCAATGTAATAGGGAACTTTTGTCAAGGTCACCTTTCGTCCAATTTATTTGATAAAATCTAGCGCCCCGTCTTAGATTTGATCAAAGAAATCGTTCGTCTTCCGTTTACTGCAGTGAGAAACGTAACTCCTGGGAGCTCTAACATTGCTGAAGCTGTCTACCATCTAATGGATATCAATATGGCTTCGAAATTTACATGGTGATTGATTGAAACAGACGTGGCAGATGAATCACTGCATAACTTGCGACATCCCGAATGCAAAAACAGAATAAGAAGAAGCGAGACCTATAAAAAAGAAGTTGCGGAGGCCATTGGCCATTGTCCACTGGCCGCGAAGTATGACCAGAATGTACCCCGGAGGATATGAAGGAGAAAAATCTACAACTTTTGTAGAAGTAAAAATATTTCTTAGTGGCTATAGTACGTACTAAATAGTAATTTGCCTACAGAGATTCCTACTTCAGCGCTTTATAAATACCTTCACACGTTTCTGGTATTATTTTCGTTAATGTCCACTGCGGTATTCGAGTGCTATACTGCAAACTACAGTGTCTTTCACCTGTTGCCAGAAATCTGAGTATCATGGTAAGTCTGTCTTTTGCGGGTATACCATTTGTGAGGTGAGTGTTCTGCTTTGTAATATGAGGAGCCAGTTTACTGAGCACGTACTTAAATGTAGTCTCGTCCATTCGCAAGTAATTTTCATACGATTTTACTTCCTCGATTTGCAGCTCCCGTAACAAATTTTGTTCGATGCTTTCATTATTTCGCCAAAAAACCCACGGTTTCACCCCAATACGTTTCCTTTTCCTTTTTTTCCACTCGTCTTTCAAATTCAAACACAATGCAGTTGTACGTAGAACACAACTGCACATCATAGTAACAAGTTGTTGTCCACCATTCTGAAACTTTGACGAAATATTGGATGCCAGTGTAATACCAGTTTCTGTGCCACATCGAAGGTCTTTATCAAAGATCTTTGTCCAATACTTAACCAAATTTCTTTGTCTAGTAAAGCGGATAGTATAACAACCCCCTTAGACCAACTACTGTACATTGTTGGCCTTTTTTTTTGCTCAGTTGTTGTTTCGCTAATCAGTTCAGTTCTTACTTGCAGTTGGATTAATGCAAGTTGTGCCGTTTATTGTTTTTGTGCTGTGTGCTTTTATGACAATTTCTAATTACGGATAATTCTGTAACAAGAAAGAAGAGGAAAACCGATTTTGATTCCACCTCTAGCGTTATGATAGTTAAAAGTACGTACGCACTAGTGTAATAGCCTAATTACCTATCTACAGCTGTTTACTTTTGGCACTAGAGTAGTTATTTGGAGACTGGTAGATCCTTGGGGTTGCAATATTTCAGTATTTGCAAGGCAGCGGGTCGGTAAACATCATTACAAAAAAACATTATATTAAATCCAGCGCATAACATTACGTTTGGTTTTGCCTGCGTCGTCCAAAAATTACGTTTATCAGCGAAAACATCGCCCAAACGTCGATAGCTGCATTTCTTTATAAAATTAGCTCAAAATTCTGTCATTGGTAGCCCAAATGGTAACATATTGCCCAATCTAGTCACCCGGGCGGCACTTGGTTATTAAAATCAGTTTAAATACGGAACGATGGGGTGGGGGAGGGGAAGGGGTGTATGCGGAGAGCGCAAAAGGGTGTGTGATGATCGTTTCTATAAGATTTTTTCGGCGGGCTCTTGAATTCGTCCGAGCTAACAGCGCCCTGCATCGCCATATCTCCCGTTCGTCCAAAATCTATTTACGCTCTTGTAATCCTAAAATAACTGAAGCCAGGAATTCCATGAATAATTAAATCTTAAGAGATGCACGCATTCGTGCGCTATCAGATGATCAGACAAGCACCAGTAAGATAAAAGCATGCAATCTCAGAATTCCTTCTTTTGTTTTGAATCATTTTATTTTGTTTTAAACAATGTACAACAACCAGTTTTTCCACATTCTCGACCGACCGAGTTAGCTCTGCATGTCAAGATGCTGAGCTAGCAACCCCTGGATTCAGGAGGCTAGACAGTTCGATTCCATCCGCCGGCAACCATAAAAATGGGTTTCTGTGGCTGCCCGTTTTCAATGGTGGCGTTGGGCGCCTACTATACGGCACATCCAGTTCTTTCCGGCTTCATTTCTTTATTGACAGATTCCAATCCCCTCACCTGCATCGAAAGTGAGCAGAATATCTCTTCGGAGACTTCCAGCACTAAAAGTCACACGATAAATAAATAATAATCGAAATTCTTCTCATTTAGCGTGATGCGTTTATCTGTAATAATCAGGGGTCCCAAAAAATTCACGTTCGTTCATATCTGATCACATCCTCAGCTTAAACAGAGATTCAAAGAAGAAAAGTGTAAAATAACCAAGGAGGGTGAAGGGAGATTAAAGTATGATGCTTCTCAGTGGTTTGCCAAAATACAGCACTCCTAAGTAACGATATTACTTGCACTATTAAGCATAATAGTGTAATATTGTGCACTAAAGGCAGGAAAAGGTGATTAACGTGCAAGATTGAAGTGTAATGTGTCATATTAAGTATAAAAAAATCAAAATATGCAATATGCAAGAAATTTACTGCCTGTAAGGCAAAATAAGCAAACACGCGCGATAAAAGCCTGAGGCTGCATGTAGTAATAACATGGTTCTCACTTGTTTAAAATGACTAAAATTTTATCCGACCCGCATCAACAGCTGAGCCCGCTGACTCGCCACTTCCAGGATGTGACAGTGAACCTTATATTAGATGACTGAGGTGTGTTTTTACGTTCAGGAGGCAATACATTACATCATAATTCGTTTGGCTATACAGTGAAGTTTTCATATGGCTCAATAAGGAAATATTTAATTATGTGTTTAGGTATTTCTTACATATTGTTCACAATATATGTTACACTTTGTTTAAGAAAAGCTTTTGTTGCTTAATTTTTTGGCCAAATATTATTTGTATTGTGCCTCCCGAAAGCAAATCATGTAAGTACAAAAAAATATTTAAGAAATTATTCCAGAACAAATGAAAAACACGAGTCCCTTTAAGGTCCTCTTCCACAAATCGGATCCCGCATCCCTCTTTTCACAAAATCCTGGCTACGTCGTTGAAAGGAACCGTCGTGTATTATCCTAAGCGATTTAGGGAAATCGCGAAAAAATGATCTGATGGGAATGTAATCTACAATGCGAGTCTAGTGCCTTGATCACCGTAGTTACTCGGCTTCGTGTGAAAAATTTTGAGATGTAGGTCTCTTAGCATAGTTCAACGTTTGGAGCACATTCTCTTCGATCTATTTTATGCTGGTGCTGATGCGACAATCAGCTTCGATTTGGTACAAATTGCTGTCTTCACATACGGTATCCTTACCCCATGATACATATGTATGTGTGTGTGATATGGTGCTTACAGATATGGAGGAACAGTGACACTATTTCCTCACTCAAAACAAACCTTTAGATTATTGATAAGGTGGGCTTTTTGTGAGAGCTAAGAGAAAGTTCTCCAAAAGTAACATACGCAGGAAGTAACTGTATTACATAATGTTACATCCTGCACATCGATTTTCATGAGGGAAGTACCTTTCCAAATTAAAAAACTTTTATTGCCATGGGATCAGGTTTTAATACATCTTGCGTATTCTGTTGTTCACTGTAATACAATGAAAACTAAATAATGCTTTTTCACCGTTTACGTTGACATTTTTCATTTTTAAAATGGATAACGGAGCTGACGGGGCGGCTATTTCGACACAGTAAACTTGCCATCTTTATAAATTAACCCTTAAAAAAATTTTAAGGTTCCCGACAGGCGTGTTATCTGTCAATATTTTCTATAGGTTCAAAAAACGCCACACGAATGCGCAAACGGTTGTCAGACTATTTCATTAAATTTCTGTATATTTCTATACTTTATGTCCAGCCATACGAAAGTGTTTCGTTCCTCCCTGACACTCACTAGTTGAACCTCGTAGGGCATTGAAAAAAATAATAACTGCTGCTGTTGATTCAGCAACTCCCGGTGTGTGGGAGTGAGTAAATTAGCTAACATCTCACTACGAAAAGTAAAGGATTCAACTGAACAACGTCAACTTTTACTAGCATCGTGATTATACACTGCAATCAGGTGCTACTATTTTATTAAAATATTTACATACAGCAGTGATACCCGAAAATGCCGTATTGAAATAAACGATCTTAGAATTATACTTAATATTTCATGAGTTTTATAACAGACAAATGTTATCGTCTTAATGTAGAACATGAATTCCTTGACAATAAGCAAGTTACGTACATATGGTTATACACCAAATACAGACGTTACCTCGTGTCTCACACAACTATTTATTTTTGATCTGATTGTTTGTATGAAGGCCTCCCGAAAGCAAATTATGTACGTACTATCACTTCAACCATACTTAATTCTTTTCGAACCAATAGATTATATCTCTTCATTTCCTTCAGAAAACACGTCTAAGTCACACAAATACCTATCAGTAATCAAGAAGTTATGCAAGCACTAAAGAACGCGGGACTAACAAAAACATCAGCACACTTCAACACAAATAAGTAAGCAATCGAAACAAACAAACAAAAATACAAAAGACGAATATTTACTAAATTACGATAAAATTATTATTCACTCGTATAACTTTTTGGGAACCAACACAGGTATATTGCTCCTCAGGTGCTAAAGGCCTCACCAGATTTTTTAGACCAACACCTGTGCTCCTTAAGTTTGGCATATATCAGAGAGCCGTACCGATTTTATAACAAATTTACTTTGGTGAAGATAATATCTGCTCTTCAAAATTTTGTTCCAAAAGTGTCCTCTTCCAGCAGCAAATAATTTCGTAATTTTACCGCTGAATATATTAGTGTCGAATTCTAAATATCAGAATGTACCCTACCAGACCTTTAAAAAAACGGTTAAAGAACTTAACTAAACCTTGCCTTAAGAGATAGTTTAAATTTAGTTGAAAATTGTGCTTATAATTCCTGATGAAATTAATAGTAAAAATGGAGAGAATACGGTTAGTCGCTTACTGTAGTGCACATCACAATTCTTACATATTAAATACAAAAATTTGCTTCTTTTACACATGGCCCCTCTGTATTACATTTTATTAAATGTAAATATCTAACTGTTTCGACTCGGAATTTAATGATTATTAGACTAACATTTTGGTGGGAAAAGGGGCGGAATATCGGCTGAGTTCTGCCTTTCTTAATCTTCTATTCGTTTTTGTAGAAAATTTCCTTTTCGTTCAGAATTTTAAAAGTTGTATTTATTGTAAGATCAGTGATTGGAAATTTTAAATATTTCCAGTGCCCTTTGTCAGTAAGCGCTTACGGACTCTTAGTATAGCAAATTTAATCCGTTCTTACATCTACATCTACATCTACATCTGCATGACTACTCTGCAATTCACATTTAAGTGCTTGGCAGAGGGTTCATCGACCCACAATCATACTATCTCTCTACCATTCCACTCCCGAACAGCGCGCGGGGAAAACGAACACCTAAACCTTTCTGTTCGAGCTCTGATTTCTCTTATTTTATTTTGATGATCATTCCTACCTATGTAGGTTGGGCTCAACAAAATATTTTCGCATTCGGAAGAGAAAGTTGGTGACTGAAATTTCGTAAATAGATCTCACCGCGACGAAAACGTCTTTGCTGTAATCACTTCCATCCCAATTCGCGTATCATATCTGTCACACTCTCTCCCCTACTACGTGATAATGCAAAACGAGCTGCCCTTTTTTGCACCCTTTCCATGTCCTCCGTCAATCCCACCTGGTAAGGATCCCACACCGCGCAGCAATATTCTAACAGAGGACGAACGACTGTAGTGTAAGCTGTCTCTTTAGTGGACTTGTTGCATCTTCTAAGTGTCCTGCCAATGAAACGCAACCTTTGGTTCGCCTTCCCCACAATATTATCTACGTGGTCTTTCCAACTGAAGTTGTTCGTAATTTTAACACCCAGGTACTCAGTTGAATTGACAGCCTTGAGAATTGTACTATTTATCGAGTAATCGAATTCCAACGGATTTCTTTTGGAACTCATGTGGATCACCTCACACTTTTCGTTATTTAGCGTCAACTTCCACCTGCCACACCATACAGCAGTCTTTTCTAAATCGCTTTGCAACTGATACTGGTCTTCGGATGACCATACTAGACGGTAAATTACAGCATCATCTGCGAACAGCCTAAGAGAACTGCTCAGATTGTCGCCCAGGTCATTTATATAGATCAGGAACAGCAGAGGTCCAAGGACGCTTCCCTGGGGAACACCTGATATCACTTCAGTTTTACTCGATGATTTGCCGTCTATTACTACGAACTGCGACCTTCCTGACAGGAAATCACGAATCCAGTAGCACAACTGAGACGATACCCCAAAGGCCCGCAGCTTGATTAGAGGTCGCTTGTGAGGAACGGTGTCAAAAGCTTTCGGGAAATCTAGAAATACGGAATCAACTTGAGATCCCCTGTCGATAGCGGCCATTACTTCGTGCGAATAAAGAGCTAGCTGCGTTGCACGAAGCTTACTGTGCGAAGTTGCTGTCCAAACTTCGTTAACGTGAATATGCGGTTTTCACATTCAATTCCGTTATAATGCACATCACACTGAAAGAGCAAAGTAAAAAGTTGTGCGCGAAAACAGCAAAATATTAATAGTAGGTGAATTGAATCAGTACAAAAATAGGAAGAATCTACTATTAGAAAACGAAGGGATTGTTTATGGAAAATTATGAAATGCAAAATGTGGACAGCTCATAATGTGTGTCGCACTGCATAAAATGCCGTTATTTACACACATTTTCATGTCCTATGACCATCAATTTTATGTCTGAATATTTAAATTTATAATGTTGCTACCCTCCATGTTTATTCAATGTAAAATCATATGATAACTTGAAGCTAACTGTCCCATTCAAGGAATCCATATGTTCGTTTATAGCCGACTGCTTATTACTGTTCAGGTATTCCATTATTATATGCGATATGTAATGGAAAAACAGGCATTTTATTTTCGTTGGTGAATTGTCAAAGCGTTTTATACCTACATTTCACTGCTTTCCATGATGAAGTTTGATTCATTGTAGTATAGTGCAAATTAATTTCCGTCTAGCCTCATACTTATGATTATCGCTGTTACTCCTAAGCCCAAATAAATTGTTGATGATGGTTCTCAGGGAATAAATTTACTGTGATGCTATAGTCACTATTTGCAGCTGCTTAAACATGTACCTACAAAATGTACGTGCATGAATCCCACATGTAATTACAATTACTTCCTTTAGTACAATGAGTATTTTTCGCGTGCGTGAAGAAGCACAACAAAATACTGCCCCTTAGGGCTTCATGAATAAAAAAAATTAAATATGTTAACTTCTTTTCTATGTCCTAGAAGTTGCAAACGCTTCATATGGCAAATGTATTTGAACTACATTTTAGAACGTTTATTGTATGACTTTCACAGTTTAAGATATCACCCATATGTACATTAGAACTTTCTCACTCGTTTACAGTATTTTTTTCCTTGAAATACTAAATTAATGTAAACAGAATATTAGGACTAGAGCTGTCAGTAAATGATTGAAACGGTTCCAAAATTGCTTAAAATCGGAAAACAGGAAGTTACCTAAGGCGATTATTTGGAAAATTGAATATTTCCGGAATAGTGCGAGAAATCAAAGATGTGCAACAAAGCCGTGTAAATTATAGCTTCTCTAGTGAGTGAGGAGACCAGTGGTTAGCACACTGGACACGCTTTCTGGCGGACGGTTATTCAAATCACCGTCCGGCCATCCAGATTTAGGTTTTCCGTGAGCTCCCCAAATCACTCCTAGTGAGTACCGGACTGTTCCTTTGGAAGGTTGCGGCCGATTTCCTGTTTTATCTTTCTCTAGCCCGTTATTTTTCTTCATCTCCAGTGACCTCATCGTCGACGAGACTTAGAACCTGTATCTTCCTTCCTTATAACGAAACCCTAATTTTCCTGCCTGATAACATCCGTATTAGATTATTATTGACAAGTGCGCTGGTAAGTTACATTTTCTGAGATGGAAACACAGATTTCGTGAGAAGTATTGCAGTGGTTGTCTTCTGTCCGAAGTATCTAAAACAGCTATGTTTCCAAACGAGACATGAACTAGGGCTTACGCGATGTATCAAGGGTTTTTCATTGCGCTTCCATAGTAAGCGGTTACTAATGATAAGAGTTAAATAAATCGAACGTTTTACAACGTTATACAGCGAAACCCTCTTTAAAAAAAATCGTGAATTTCTTCCACCGACGTTTGGCGTAAAGACCGTGTGCCACTAAGCCACCAGGCGTTTAAAAGTCGTGAGACACCGCCATATGTAACGAAAATCAACGTGTTTGAGTCTGGCCACTAAAGTGACAGGATAAATAAATTATCACAGCTCACGCGGAAGTTTGCTTAAGCACCTGTCAGAGCTATATGCTAACCGATTATCGAATAACCGCGTCGGTCTGTTGCGCGTATGCGGGTCACTTTATAATACCATGAGTGCGCTTGATTGATGACGTGATAATGGTGCTTCAGACACCTTCGCTGGACAGTGTATGCGGGTTTTAGCGCTCCTGGATTACTAAATGCAAAGAATGTGTGTCATCAGTTCCCTCAACACCTTATAGTCCATTTCTTAGACTGATAAATTGCCTTACAAGCTATTCTTCCGGTATACGGGCGCTTCGGGTGGCGAAGTGACCGAAATCCACGAAAGCTCGGCAAGGAAACGGAAGCGACGGGCAAATGCCGTTCCCGGCGCAGTTGTAATCGCTGCTGTGAGATGCTTACAACGGAGCCGTCTCGAGAATTATCACGCGCCACACGCAGAACGTAGCTGTCCCTCAAGGGCGAAACACGTAAATCATTGGTACTTACGTAACAGCTGTCAGCCCATTGGCAGCTCTGGAAAGCAGTAATTACGGAGTAAAAACAACCGTGCTTACTGTTACGCCTGTAATTCAGTTGTATCATCTGTTACGCATTCGCTCGTGCGCTCCCAGGGATGCAGTTGCTGTCGGACGCAGACTGGTTTCAAATGGAATGACGCCACGCTGAATAAAGCTGATCGTAGGGCAGTGCCGGTGTCTCCATTAGGACGCGCTCAGCGATCAGCGACCTGTTGTATATTCCTGGCGCTGTACGCATACAGCTTTTGCAATCTAGACGAAATATGAACGTTTAGCTTCCCGTCGATGTCGTAAGGATCAGTCCTGGCTGGGCTAGAGGAGGATGGCGAAGGAATCATCCTGACATTCGCCCGAAGCCACACAGGCAAACTTTGTAAATTCGAAATACTGGTGGCCATACGTCGCTTCTGGATATGAGTCACTCCGCCATTTCACCCGGTTTCTTCTCTGTTTTCATGTATCGTTGCAATTTTCCTTGTACAGGATGATAAGAAACAATTTAAAAAGTTTGTAAGGTTGTTGCAAGGTATTATGTGCTGAGAAATAATTGTTAAGAAAATAATTCGACACGTTGCGCCGTTTCAGATTTAATTAACATTGAAGTTAGCCAATCAGGTGGTTTCGCCCGCCAGATGCAATTAGCGTCAGTTGCTTTCATAGCGTAGCATCGTAGACGATAGCGCACGAAACTGCCCAGCCTTTGGCTCGGGTCCGATCCTTGCTACCGAGCCATGTCCAATTTTTGTATCACTCTGTTGATCGGTTTTAGAAAAGAAAACGAAGAACACGACTCGTGACAACGCCATTGGCGAGCCGCTTGAATTTGCGCGCGCAACGGTCAAACATTGGCAAACTTCAACGCTAATGAACTCGGGGACGGCGCAACCTATCGAATTATTTTCTTAACCATTATTTCTCAGTGAAACCTACCCCGCACCTCCCTTAAAAGCTTTTTAGACTGTTTCTGATCGCTTTGCATAAAAAATGTATCGAATGAGTGATCCGTTCTGACCATAGTTACTACTTACTGTTGAAGCTGCGCGAGAATTAATTTGGTGGAATTTGTTTTACGAGAAATGGGCCCCTCCTGTCGTGTGAACAGACACAAAAAAATCTTCAGCATATTTTATATCCAGTGGGATGATGTTCAGAATCAGTAAGTTAGGTTCCTTTCCTTTTTGTTTTCTTTTCTTAAGGACAGAGATTATCGTCACCTGTAAATAGTCAAATATTAACGCAATAACTTTGACACGAGTAATGTAATTCTTGGATATCTAATTTTAATATACGACCCGTTATGACACAAAATAACAGAGTTCTTAGAGCAATTAAATACGGCAATAATATTTTAAAAATAAAAATATGTTACAGCAACTTACTCATTCCGAAAATTTTTCATCGTTACTAGGAACTGACGTCCGATTTATGAACGTACAACTCAAAGTCTAAAGATCTTGCGCTGTACTCAGAAACATGCAATTTTAGTTGGTATGTAGCTTCTGATGTCCTTTTTTTTTATTGTATCAACTTGTTAGCAATTTTTTACGATATGAGTAATTGCAATAATATAGATTCGTATTTCAATATGTTGGGACGGTAACAGAATCAGTGTATACCTCCGGAGATACATATACTGTTGTTTACATTCGTTATTTGCCAATTTACTTTTCATATTTCATTGCAGTTGTTGTAGTATATACCAGGAAACTTCTAACTTTAGTGAGACCGGTCATAACGTGTTAATTCAAATTATGATGCATGATGAAAAGTTCTTGGCCGGCACAAAGGTGGCGAGATTTTGTTTTGGTATGTTGGTACACTCTCAATTTGATCTGGGTTTGTGTTCATAAAATATTATCGCAAACGCAAATTCATCCAAAGTTAACAAAACTCAGAAAGGTAACTGATTATTCAGTTTCAATAGCTGACAAACGAGTATTTGAATTCAAACAAGGCCGTACATATTTTGAAGTCAAAAATATCACAACCCTACAACTAGAGATAGAAGCACTGAGAAAGTATACAATATTCAATTATACGACAAACGTTCAGAGGTACGTGAAATATTTAATACCATGGGTATATGGGAAAGAACATTAAGGTGCATTATACCTGACAAGTTGTTTATGAGAAAGCTATATACAAGATGGGTGTTGAAATTTTCGAGGTTAACCAAGAAGAAGCGAAAACGAATTTCTCAGCATAATTTGGACCATTTTAAAAAGAATTCAGCTCATTTTTATGTGCTAATTTTTTAAATTGTGGATACAGCGTGGGTCAGAAAAGCAACAGTGCGGGTGGACGTTGGTGGTCCTACACCTAGATAGACGATGTCGATCTTATCTGTGGAAGGACTAAAACCAGTGTTCCCCTGGCATGAAAATGAAGTTATTTTTTTAATTATTGTGCATGCGAATTAAGCAACAACTGGCGAAGACCAATCACAACTCCTGGCAAATTGATGAATAAATACGTGATAGCATACCTGGATTACAGAAGAAAGTTCTTTCATCAGGACACTGCACCTACACACAAAATGGCTTTGGCGACGGGAAATATAAGGACTTTACGGAGGAATAGTTGGAACATTAACTATTTTCACACGATTTGACACCCTCTGATAACCTGCTATTTGCACTGCTAAAGAAATATATGGCTACAAAACTGTTTGAGCGCAATGTAGAGGTAATGGAAATCGTAGACGAGTGTTTTGAAGACCTATCAGAACTGCATTTCAAAGATGGGACTACTCACTGGAAAAACTTAATAGAGAGAGGCTACATCGAAATTAACGTACGCTCTTGATCTGCAAATAACTGTATTTCACTTCCAAGCTGGGAAATTTCCTTAGCCCTTACAGTCATTACTGATGAAAAGTTGGTTGGTTCCAATCCACCAGAAATGGAAAGCAGTAAAGTTTAATCTCAATTTTAGCTGCTTAAACTGAACGGTTTTACTTTCTTCGAGCACATAAGCCTCTTCCCTTCGCGAATGCAAAGTGTTGCGTACTAGCCTGCCGGAGTGGCCGAGTGGTTCTAGGCGCTACAGTCTGGAACCGCGCGACCGCTACGGTCGCAGGTTCGAATCCTGCCTCGGGCATGGATGTGTGTGATGCCCTTAGGTTAGTTAGGTTTAAGTAGTTCTAAGTTCTAGGGGACTGATGACCTCAGAAGTTAAGTCCCATAGTGCTCAGAGTCATTTGAACCATTTTTTTTGTTGCGTTCTATGTGTAGTTGTCTTGTGTACGTAATTACGATAACCTTGTATAGAGTGTATTCACCATTTTTGTTTCTGTTTTTGTTGTCCATGCAAATGAACGGAAAAAGGGAAAGTAGTTCCAGCCTATGCCTGCTTCTCTCGACTATCATCAGTGACGCCGTTAAGCTTAACGTCCTCATCCGATCGACGGATCACCGCTATTACATAATTCCATTGCATGGGACACCATGGAGAGGTATGATATTTATCCTAGGATATTGACGCATTATTTTAGGATAGGGGCTGTGTGACGCTATCTCGTCTTTCCTTGGCTGTCAAATTCTGAGGGAGAAAAATCTTGCCGGGCGGTGTGGCCGTGTGGTTTTAGGCGCTTTAGTCTGGAACCGCGTGACCGCTACGGTCGCAGGTTCGAATCCTGCCTCGGGCATGGATGTGTGTGATGTCCTTAGGTTAGTTAGGTTTAAGTAGTTCTGAGTTCTAGGGGACTGATGACCACAGAAGTTAAGTCCCATAGTGCTCAGAGCCATTTAAACCATTTTTTTGAAAAATCTTTCTTCACCGGGAAGGAATCGATCACATTCCGATCGCGCACTATAGCGTTTCTTGTTTGTCAACGACGTTGGTTACGTTTCCCTATTTTTCTTAATTTATACTGTTTTCATCCGTAATAATAAGCATATTAAGAATATTTAAGAAGTTAAATCACGTTTTACACACCTTCTTCTAAATTCCCCTGAATAATTACTGGTTAGGCGGGTAGAGAAAGGATTAGAGATTTCTCCACTCCACAAAAGAAGCAATCGTCAAGTGTCACACGCCTGGAATCTACTAAGTCAGCTGTGAGCACGAACTAGTGCACATCAGTGGGACGAAGCAGTTTGTCAGTACACGCATAACGAAGCTCGATGGATACACATGACCAGGACAAAATAACAAGTCGTCGGAGGTACAAAATAACAATGAGTGTATCTGACTTATAATGTTCCGGTTAAGCTTGCGTAATAGCTAGACTTTCACTTGCCTTCAAGAGGAAAAAAGAAAGACGATTTCGATATGAGGTAGCCTGCCATGCAAATAACAGTTATGGTCTTGGCTGCCAGAAGTAGGTGGGCAAAAGGGCGGAGCAGTACATTTAGCGCATAGTCTAGCCTTAGGCGCCGCCGGATATCGTGGGAGAAGTACCACGTCATGACACTGGCTTGCTCTTCACTCGACAATATTACCAATTAAAATTCAAATAAAAATCATAAGCTGTCAGCTTCCTCCTCTACACTCCCGTGATTTAGTAATGAGACGAGTTCTGCAGCATTCTTGAAAAGTGGTACCAGTTGAAGAATGGAACATAAGTACGTAAGAGTTAAGTTTATCAAATCGCAACCAGTATGTTCTATATTTACCGGTTTCGCTCTATAATTTTAATTGTGCTTGGGAAACTCTGGAATTTAATACAGCTAAGTGTGACAAGATGGTATCTTACGCTGACATTCAAGAAATACATAATTTACAGTATGGTAACTTATGCTTAAAATACAGTAGTTGGCTCAGTGCATTGGTGGCACCAGAGATTAAGTTGGCTATAAAACAGTACCTGCAACGTCTACGGCCATGTGCATCCTAAGATAATGTACCACTCTTATTGAGAGAGATGAGGGCCTATGTACATGCTCATTGGTTCGAATCTACTTTACGAAAAACCAGGGCATTTCAACTACTACACTAACATCGAAGTAAAGTAAAGTATTGTCATTTGTCACAAAATTAATACTGCTACGGCAAACAGAAGTTTACTTTTATAACTCCGCTTTTATGGGTGTGTATAGCCTATACACACGCCATTTCTGCAATGGACAAAATTTAATTGTGCTGCAGTATCTATCAAAATACATATTAATAAATGTACCTTTAAAAATATATTTACAAATGTATCGCCAAAAACATACATTCGAAAGTACAGTATCTCAAAAATATACCTATTAGGATAATACAGAATGTTGCTGACATACTCTCTTGAGTGATTATCTACAGCACCTGTTCGAATAATTGGAAGAATCCACTCAAGTTCAATTCGTTCTTTTCATTCAACAAATTTTGCGGGATTTCCTTCTTTCCCATGAAAATTTCTACCTCTTCCAAGACGTTTAGTAAAGGGCCTTTATCTGCGATGTGGATAATTGTAAACATAAGTTACAATATTGTAAATCAAATACGTCCTTTAATCTCAATGTAAGATTCCATATTGTCATACTTTGTTGTTTTAACTTCGAGAATCTCTTATGATGCTTTTGTAAAATTATGGTGTTGTACCGGTAAAAATAAAAAGAACAGATTGCGACTTGTGGCAATCCTGATAAACTTAATCCCAAGAGTTGCAGTTTGCCCTGCAGGCAATGCCTGCTCTCGGTATGTAAGAGTTGATCTACGCATTAGTAAATACTTGCAACAGTGGCCCAAACATTGGCCGTTATTACAAAATGATGGTGCAGTCCCATACTCCGATAATTTTTATTAAAAATGCAGCTGTGGTTCCTATACATTACACTAACCAACCTTGGCAACGCGAAAAAGTGGTAGCGCATTCAGCTTCAAACAAATGAGCGTTAGTTAAAACTATAGGAACAGAAGGAAATACCTTCACTGACAGGTACTGCAACTTGCTATTGACTTCACGAAGTTAATTGAAAGCTGCAAAAAGGAAAAAGGTTCCAAGGGAATGGTGACAGATTGTTCGTCTAAGATGTCTAATTATAATAAGACATCCATGTATAAACTTCGAAAAACGAGTTAAGGTGCAAGAAAGCCAATATGAAACTGAGCCGACAACTACTCATCAAACACGAATCTTCACGTTGTGCAACGGCCGTTCAACGTGCTGATGCGGTGTTTCTGGTACAGTTTCAGATTCTCTGACATGTCGATCTTAAAACTGCCTCTTGCTCAGGTACCATGTGTTCCAACTTATTTCAGTTAAATTTCTGGTTTTCTTTATTTATGTATTCACTCGAGTCACAAGCATACATATGGGATTCTACAAATTTCCAAATTCAGCTATGGAAATGAAAAGAATCTATACGTAAACAGGCATACAAATTTGAAATCAAACAATCTTTGTTCATAAATGAGCAGCTGCTGCACCTCTTTCTTGAGCCTTTAAAAACTCCTCCTTCTTGCAAAAATCAGGACAACATAAACACTGATTCAGATGTTTCGTTGTCTATACCTCCATCCACACAATGTTGCCCCTTGTAATCATCCTCATCTGATTAGGTTGTCCTTAGGTTTGCCACTGCCCGTTAGTAACCTGGTCAGTGCTGTCCAGCTCGGTCCAAGTTGTATCCGGCTGATACGCATTCTGCTGGGTTTAGCCCTGCTAGGGGGTGATTTAATTTGGCTGTCCACAGTTTTTCTCTGGTTTTCTTAGCTGATGTGTTTAGTGAAGATGCCGGCCGCGGTGGTCTAGCGGTTCTGGCGCTGCTGTCCGGAACCGCGGGACTGCTACGGTCGCAGGTTCGAATCCTGCCTCGGACATGGGTGTGTGTGATGTCCTTAGGTTAGTTAGGTTTAAGTAGTTCTAAGTTCTAGGGGACTTATGACCTAAGATGTTGAGTCCCATAGTGCTCAGAGTCATTCATTTAGTGAAGATGTTGACTTTAAACAGCTCTTCCTAGACTTCAACCCAAGTCTTGGTCGATTACATCCATACAGTGGGTGTAACTCTTTTTCTTCGACTCTCTCTCTTTCGGCATTTTCTGCTACTTTCTAATAGTCTCTTTGCTATATAGATTGTGACGTATTGAAATCATGAAAACATTTTCGGACCAGTTTTATTTTCGCCATGCGTCAAAACATGTAAGTAGTTAAGTGTACGATAATTGTGGGTGTCACATGTTAAGGTAGATGATGAAACGGAAAATACAATGTAAGTAAACATTTTAGTGTATGGTAATTTTTGGGTATCACGTGTTATGATAGATGATGAAACGGAAAACACAATGTAAGACATCACGTTCACAATATAACATTCATTATTATCATCCGCTACTGAATCGACAGAAGACGGTACAGCGATCCAACGTACGAAGGTTATAGTACCATCATAAAAATAATTAGCCAAAGTATTTTGAGCAGCATAAACAAATAACACTCCTGGTTGTATTATATTAAAAATATACGGCCCATTTTTCCTCCCCACCTTGTGCCATCCGAGATTGTACTCTGCCTCTAATTATGTTGTCGTCGATAGGATGTCGAACCCTAGTTCCTGTTTCCCTTCCTTCGAAATAACAGTAGCGATTAATGATCGGAGGTGAGGCGTGTCGGTCATTCCCAGTTCAATTTTTTCTGTGTCCTCATCCACTAAGTGGAACATTAGACTATTTTTCTATTTCTATTTCTAATATACGATACGCAAACCATTAAAACGCACGGAACAATATTACGCAATTTATAACTTTTCACCACAGTGAAGATGACACAGACGCTCTCCCCCTAGACTGCATATCTGGTCATAGAACAAAATGTCATATCTGTGGTGAACAAAGTATCATCAGCTGCATTTCCATCCGTTCTAAACAGTTTGAAGCAGAGGCTGCATTTTATGTATTCTCTTCGTACTCCATTTGCGGATGGCCCACGTGAGAAACAACAGCCGGTGCTTCTTGCCTGTTTTTTGTGTCATGCTGACTGTGTCAAAACTACATAGGACATAACGTAATTCTAAGAATAAGCCTTCAGTGATACAATACATATCTCATGTAGAGTCTTCCATGGTTGACTGTTGATGCAGTTGCGACATTTCCACTCACGTTCTGACTAAACGAAACAGTGAAGTTTAGACTTTCTTACACGGAGCCCGCGGTCAATGCATGGAAAATGGCAGCAAATGGAAGAGTACTTAAATAAATTTTCGTATAAATGATTGATCTGGAATTAACACTGAAGTATTTATACGCTTTTTATTCCAGTTACAGATCACTTTTTTTTGTATATCAAGGTATTAAATTCGGTCCGTAATTACCATTTCCTGCTCTACAAAATTCAGAAGCATGTCGTCGTACAAAGTATACCAAAATTACAAAAAAATTATTTAATAAACGAATGCACAAAATAGTTTCAGTTGGAGTTAATAAAACTTAATATGTTGTATTATTATAATTAAGAGACGGGTAGCTTCATTTAACACCAATGTTAAATAGGTCACAAAACAAATTTAAAATAACATTACTCCATTTAAATTGTGCATTGTTATTTTAAATCTGGTTTTTAATATACTTATTAATAATATTGTCCACCCCCGGTAGCTGAATTGTGCCGGCACGGTAGCTCAGCGTGTTCGGTCAAAAAAAACTGAGTGAACAGATCAACGAACAACCTGAACGGGTGTCATCGGGCGTCCGCCACGAACAAATTCAACGAACACTATAGAACAAAATCAGATTTAAAAAAATGGTCAGCGTGACAGATTGTAAATCCTCTGGGTCCGGGTTCGACTCCCGGCTGGGTCTGGAAATTTTCTCCGCATAGGGACTGGGTGTTGTGCTGCCTCATCATCATCATATCATTCTCATCGACTACAGTGGGCCGAAGTGGCGTCAAATTGAAAAGACCGGCGCCCGGCGAACGGCCTGCCCGACTGGGTGGAGGGGGGAGGGCTAGCCATACGATTAAATAAATAAATTAATAATGTTAAACAAAGCCTCCCTTCCCTATGAGCTCTGACGTCACGTTCAGTCACATTCCAAATGTGTTCGATCGTGCTCACGTCTGGAGAGTTGGGGGGCCAGCATATCAATCACATGTCACCGTTGTGTTCCTCAAACCACTCCATCACACTCCTGACCTTGTGACATGGTGCGTTATCTTGTTGAAAAATGCCACTGCCGCCGGGAAACATAATCGCCATGAAGGGTTTTGCGTGTTCTGCAACCAGTGTACGATACTCCTTGGGCGTCAGCTCCACTGACCCGTGGATGCCCTCGCCAATGTTCCCCAGAGGATAATGGAGCCGCCGCCAGCTTATCTACGTCCTGCAGTAGAGGTATCAAGGCGCTGTCCTCCTGGAAGACGACGGATTCGTGCCCTCCCATCGGCATGATGAAGAAGGTATCGGGATTCATCAGACCATGCAGCGCTCTGCCACTGCGCAGGAGTCTAGTGCCAATGGTCACGTGCCCATTCCGGTCGTAGTTGCCGATGTCGTGGTGTTAACATTGCCATATACATGGGTCGTCGGCTGCTAAGGCCCATCGTTAGGAGTGCCCGGTGCACTGTGTGTTCAGACACACTTGTACTCGGCCCAGCATTAAAGTCTGACCTTAGTCCCGCCACAGTTCGCCACCTTTCCTGTTTTACTACTCTGCTCAGCCTACGACGACCGACTTATATTGTACGTATTGTACTGAATGTTAACTGGGGACCTAGAAACGACGGAGAGGCTCCGTCCCCACCGTAGCCATAGTGGTCCACAACCCCACGACGACTACCGCAGTCCACTTCACCCCTCGGCCGCCCCACACCGAACACAGGGTTATTGTGCTGGATGTAGTCCTGTGGAACGGCTTGCCATGCCATTTCCACCTGGCGCCTCAGTTGGACCAGCGTTCGTGCTGGACGTGCAGACCGCGTGAGACGACGCTTCATCCAGTCCCAAACATGCTCAATGGGGGACAGATCCGGAGATCTTGCTGGCCAGGGTAGTTGACTTACACCTTCTAGAGCACGTTGGGTGGCACGGGATACATGCGGACGCGCATTGTCCTGTTGGAACAGCAAGTTCCCTTGCCGGTCTAGGAATGGTAGAACGATGGGTTCGATGACGGTTTGGATGTACCGTGCACTATTCAGTGTCCCCTCGACGATCACCAGTGGTGTACGGCCAGTGGAGGAGATCGCTCCCCACACCATGATGCCGGGTGTTGGCCCTGTGTGCCTCGGTCGTATGCAGTCCTGATTGTGGCGCTCACCTGCACGGCGCCAAACACGCATACGACCATCATTGGCACCAAGGCAGAAGCGACTCTCATCGCTGAAGACGACACGTCTCCATTCGTCCCTCCATTCACGCCTGTCGCGACACCACTGGAGGCGGGCTGCACGATGTTGGAGCGTGAGCGGAAGACGGCCTAACGGTGTGCGGGACCGTAGCCCAGCTTCATGGAGACGGTTGCGAATGGTCCTCGCCGATACCCCAGGAGCAACAGTGTCCCTAATTTGCTGGGAAGTGGCGGTGCGGTCCCCTACGGCACTGCGTAGGATCCTACGGTCTTGGTGTGCATCCGTGCGTCGCTACGGTCCGGTCCCAGGTCGACGGGCACGTGCACCTTCCGCCGACCACTGGCGACAACATCGATGTACTGTGGAGACCTCACGCCCCACGTGTTGAGCAATTCGGCGGTACGTCCACCCGGCCTCCCGCATGCCCACTATACGCCCTCGCTCAAAGTCCGTCAACTGCACATACGGTTCACGTCCACGCTGTCGCGGCATGCTACCAGTGTTAAAGACTGCGATGGAGCTCCGTATGCCACGGCAAACTGGCTGACACTGACGGCGGCGGTGCACAAATGCTGCGCAGCTAGCGCCATTCGACGGCCAACACTGCGGTTCCTGGTGTGTCCGCTGTGCCGTGCGTGTGATCATTGCTTGTACAGCCCTCTCGCAGTGTCCGGAGCAAGTATGGTGAGTCTGACACACCGGTGTCAATGTGTTCTTTTTTCCATTTCCAGGAGTGTATATAATGAGGGGTGGCCACCAAACACCACGACGCCTGGACGTGGTTTCACCTTGGTTTCGTCACGTGTTGAAGACACTCACCACAGCACTCCTCGTACACCCGACAAGTCGTGCAGTTTCCGAAATGCGCGTGGCGAGCCTCCGGGACATCACAGTCTGCCCTCGGTCAAACTCAAGATAGATCACGCGCCTTCCCCATTCTACACACGGACAGCACGCTCGCTAATGCTGCATGGACCAGAAATGGCTCTGAGTACTATGGGACTTAACTGCTGTGGTCATCAGTCCCCTAGAACTTAGATCTACTTAAACCTAACTAACCTAAGGACATCACACACATCCATGCCCGAGGCAGGATTCGAACCTGCAACCGTAGCAGTCACGCGGTTCCGGACTGAAGCGCCTAGAACCTCTCGGCACCGCGGCCGGCTAAATTAAACGTTTGAAGCTGTTTTATACATGGGAGTTCGTGCCGAGGGTTTACTGGTTGTATAGCACAGGGGATGCACAAAAATATGGAAGCACCAAAATCACATCACATTACCTTCCTTCCCGCTAAATACTGGTAAGTTGGAGCAACAGTGATGAAGGGGGATAGAGATCACGCACGCTTCTCTCAAAAGTAGACAAGAAATGCTCAAACAAATTGAGATCTGGAAACTATGATGGCCAGTTGATATGCGGTAATTCATCGTCGTTCTCACAAAACTAACTCTGTATGATCCATGCTGTACGAACATGGACCCTGTCGTCTATTTAACATAGTGTCACCACTAGAGAAGAAATATTGAATCATGGGTTGGGCCTGATCAGCCAAAATACTCACCTAATCCTTGGCAGTAATCCAACCTTGCTGAGTAATCATGGGACTCATGAAATATCACGATATGGCTGTCCAAATTATTAGCCAAGCCCACGACATGTTCAATCTTGGGACGTAAACTCGACCAGAATTTGGAAACAGTGCGAAACAAGACTCATCCGATCGAATTTCTTTGTTCCATTACTCCATAGTCCAGGTTTTATGGCTTCGGCATCACGTTTCCCTATTAAGGACATTTCCATCAGTGATGTTTAGTTTTGGAATGCCAGCTCGCCCTGCAGTTCTTAGCTTTTGGAGCTCCCTTCGTGTTTGTTCGCCAGTGTGACATTCAATTATGCAGTGACTTTTGCAGCTGTCGTCCTCTTATTCTTCGTCACAATCCTCTTCAATGACCGTGTGTCACCTTCACTTAACACACACTTTCGTCTGCTTTATGACTTAGCGGATGATGTTTTTCTGCTTTTCCTGTAGATGGTATATATCTTCCATGCGGTGCTTCTTGGAATACCAAAAACTTCATCACCTTTGGGTACGGAAGCACCCATCACACGAGCATGTTCGAATTCACTTAGCTTCCACGTAATGCACTCAAATTACACAGAA
Source organism: Schistocerca cancellata (assembly GCF_023864275.1). Taxonomy (NCBI): domain Eukaryota; kingdom Metazoa; phylum Arthropoda; class Insecta; order Orthoptera; family Acrididae; genus Schistocerca; species Schistocerca cancellata. The sequence goes on along the minus strand of NC_064629.1, from coordinate 809,316,080 downwards.
CACTGTACTCACCACGACTGATACTTGCAACGTATGGAGGACATCGCACAGGTGCCGTCCGTGGTCAGATACGGTAGCACAACCTGAAATTTTAGCTAACATCTGCATTTATGTTCAAGCATGCATTTCTCGCGGTGTATCCACATTTTTGTCCAATCAAAATGGTTCAAATGGCTCTGAGCACTATGGGACTCAACTGCTGTGGTCATCAGTCCCCTAGAACTTAGAACTACTTAAACCTAACTAACCTAAGGACATCACACACACCCATGCCCGAGGCAGGATTCGAACCTGCGACCGTAGCAGCAGCGCGGATCCGGACTGGAGCTCCTAGAACCGCACGGCCACCGCGGCCGGCTTTTTGCCCAATCCTTGTATAATATGCTAGGAGTCGCACGAGAGCACTTATATCAAGTTCTATTAGGACCAACTGAAACGATTTTATTTATTCATTTATGAAATAAATGATTGATGCAGAAGTCATGTCAGCTGCTATGCAGCAACGACACTTAGCTTGCTGTACTGTACGCATTTTAGTCGTCGCTGCTCGGAATTTATAGAGGCAGCACGACAGTTACAACTGTCCATGTGTTACTTATATTGTGTATGTATATGACGAAGGTTGTTTGGCTCATTATTGTGTCTGTATCATTTTTACACATGCCGACTCGATATGATTAGCAAATTGTGTGCGCTCAGGTGCGTGACTATTTCGTTTATAGTTAAGCTGATTTCTGATGCCTTGTCTTTTGATTTTGGTCTCTTTTGTATTAGAAACCTGTAAATACTAAAAGTCTGAAAATTGACAATACGGATCTAAACTAATGATCTGATGTATAAAAAAATTTCGCTGTCTGTAAGTGGAATAATAAATAAATAAATGTCTTTCTGGATCACTGGTAAGATTTTGTTGCGACTATGTCGTAGCTTGTCAAACTCAACAGTTTGCCAGAGAGTTCATAGAACCACTTTCAGCGTATGTCTCGACCGATCCACTCTCTAAGAGCACGTGCAAAGAATGAAAACCTACATGTTTCCATGCGAACTATGATTTCTCTGATTACGATGATGGTTGTTTCTTCCAATGAAAGTAGGAAACAACAAAATAGTTTCGCAAATTTGAGGGTGACTGGGTCCACAGCCTTCGTAAAATTTTTGCATGAAATCATTCCGCTTTAGGCTATTGAAACATCGTTTATTGCACGCAGTAAATAATAAATTCATTGCAATAAATAATTTTCAACAGCCTAAAGCAGAATGATTACATTAAAAAATATTTTCTAATTCGGAGGAGAAAGTTGGTGATTTAAATTTCGGGAAATGATTTCGTGGCAACGAAAAATGCCTCTGTTTTAATTATTGTCATCCCAAGTCGATTATCACATCTGTGACTCTCCTCCGTCACTTTGACCTGGTGAGGATCCCACACCGCGCAGCAGTACTCTAGAAAAGAACGGACAAGCGTGGAGTAGGCAATTCCGTACATATGTGGCGTCACTGAAATGTCCAGCCAATAAAACGCAGTCCTGCTTTCGCCTTCTCCACAACATTTTCGGTGTGATGTTTCCAGTTTAAGCTGTTCATAATTGTAATTCCTACGTATCGATTGCATCGCCAACCTTCCTATCTGTGTGTTTATCGTGCAACTGAAATATAACTTTTTTTTATCATGAGGAGGATCTACCACTTTCTGTTGTTTTAGAATCATCTGCTACTTTTCTACTTTTCTCACTACACCAGATATATTGTCTAAATCATTTTGCAATTCTTTTTGATCTTTGGGAGACTTTAATAGACGAAAATGACAGAAACACCTGCAAATAATCTAAGAGGGCTCCTCGAATTGTCTTCTAAATCGTTTATGTAGATGAAGAACTGCAGAGAGTTCTTTGAGAACACCAGATATCACGCCCGTTTGACTAGATGAGTTCCTGTTAATTACTACGAGGGCGTGCTGAAAAGTTATGCCTCCGAATTTTTTGTGAAAACTCTTACGGCTCTTTAAATAAAACAAACGTTATTAACATTCTACATCTTTATTCTTCATGTCTACGTATTTATTCCTGAACATAGTCACCCTGGCGACGAATACATTTCTCCCAATGAGAGACTAGTTTGTTGAAACCGTTAGTGTAGAATGTTTGACTTTGTTGAAGGAACCACAACCATACCTCTGCTTGCACCACTTTATCACCATTGAAGTGTAGCCCTCGAAGGTGTTCTTTAAGTTTTGGAAATAGACGAAAATCGGATGGGGCCAACTCGGGACTGTACGGAAGATGGTCGAAGACAGTGAATCCAAGGCGTCGAATTGTTGCAGATGTCGCAGCGCTCCTGTGTGGTCCGGAATTGTCATGCTGAAAGAGAGGGTGCTCCATACGTGGACGAACTCTTTGAACTCGAAACTCAATTACTGCACGCTGTTACTCACGCACCGACGTAGTTTCGTTAAACACTGCCACGCTAAGCGCCACAATTCCGAACCCTCTAGCGTCAGATGGCTGAAAACAAGCAGACATGAAGAATAAAGATGTAGAATACTAACAATGTTTTTGTTATTTAAAAAGCCTTAAGAGTTTACACGTAAGATACTTGGAGGCATTACTTTCCAGCAAGCCCTCGTACGAAAAGCGAACTTTCTGACAAGGGAACCTCCCCATCGCACTCCCCTCAGATTTAGTTATAAGTTGGCACAGTGGATACGCCTTGAAACACTGAACACAGATCAATCTAGAAAACGGGAAGAAGTTGTATGGAACTATGAAAAAAATAAGCAAAATATACAAACTGAATAGTCCATGTGTAAGATAGGCTAAATCAAGTAGTATGAGAATGAAGGAGCACCGTGGTCTCGGGGTTAGCGTGAGCAGCTGCGAAACGAGAGATCCTTGGTTCAAGTCTTCCCTCGAGTGAAAAGTTTAATTTTTTATTTTCAGTTTATGTGACAAAGTCTTATGTTTTCATCACTTTTTTGGGAGTGATTATCACATCCACAAGAAAACCTAAATCTGGCAAGGTAGAAGAATCTTTTTACCCATTCGCCAAGTGTACAAGTTAGGTGGGTCGACAACATATTCCTGTCATGTGACGCACATTCCGTCACCAGTGTCGTATAGAATATATCAGACATGTTTTCCTGTGGAGGAATCGCTTGACCTATGACCTTGCGATCAAATGTTTTCGGTTCCCATTGGAGAGGCACGTCCTTTCGTCTACTAATCGCACGGTTTTGCGGTGCGGTCGCAAACCACAGACACTAAACTTATTACAGTGAACAGAGACGTCAATGAACGAACGGACAGATCATAACTTTGCGAAAAAAAAAGAAAGTAAAATTTCTACTCAAGGGAAGACTTGAACCAAGGACTCCACATTACGCAGTTGCTCACGCTAACCACGTGACCACGGCGCTCGAGTACTCACATTATCCTCGATTCTGCGTATCTTGCGCATGGACTACTCAGTTTCTATATTTTTCTTATTTTTTTTCATAGTTCCACACAACTTCTTCCTGTTTTCTCGATTGATCTGTGTTCAGTTTTTCAAGGCCTATCCACTGCGCCAACTTATAACTAAACCTGACGGGGGTGCGATGGGGAGGTTCCCTTGTGAGAGGAAATCACGAATATAGTCACACAACTGAGATGAAACTCCTTAGGCACACGATTTAATTACAGTCCACGTATGAGTAAAGGTGTCGAATACTATGCCTAGTTGTTTCCTTTCGTACCTCAATCCTCGGAAGTTCTTCAGACCGACAATGTTTTGAAATTAATCAGAAAAAAATGGTTCAAATGGCTCTGAGCACGATGGGACTTAACATCTGAGGTCGTCAGTCCCCTAGAACTTACAACTACTTAAACCTAACTAACCTACGGACATCACACACATCCATGCCCGAGGCAGGATTCGAACCTGCGATCGTAGCGGTCGCGCGGTTCCAGACTGAAGCGCCTAGAACCGCTCCGCCACTCGGGCCGGCGAAATTAATCAGTATATTTGTTTCTGTCCAATGTTTGTATTCCGCATTTCCAGCTCGCTCGTCAGATCATTTATTTTATACAGGATCGACCATTTTAATCCGTAAGGAGGAAAAAATTGGCGTAGAGATGGGATATAGCAAAATGCTTTAGATAAAAGTTGTAGGATGCATAAAGGGTCACGCATTGCTACTAATGGCCGTGACATTGAACATGATTTTCAATGTGATTTGGAGGTTAAAGTGATTTTTTTGTAAATGGAAACTCCTATACTTAATTCAAGATTTGAAAACAGCGTCAAATTTTACGTATAAAATGATACATAATTGAAGGTCATGGCGAAATTCAGTGAAGGTCAAATAAGCAGACACGTATGTTTTTGAAAACAGCCACGAGTCGCACTTTGTATTTTTTATTTTTTATTTATCTATTTTTTTCGAAAACTTAGTTTTAACAGTCTCTTGCTAAGCAAATACGTCTTTTGTTCTAGAAGGGATTAATTCGAATTAGACGAGGGATACAGGAAAATACAATATTAGATGCAGACTGGAAGGGGTACAAGGGGTCACGTATCACTAGCAATACCCATGATTTTAAAGGTAAGTATGAAAGGTCATTCGAAGGTTGTGTTTTGTTTCATGAAAACCCACATTTGTGAGTTTAGATTTGAAAAGAGCAAACTTGGATTTGAACTTTAAGTTTTAAATGACGTATTTATTGGCGAAAATAAATAAATCACAGCCTTATGTTACTGTGGCATTTGCAAGAGAGAACAAACATAAAAAACGTAGACAATCGGTTTACAAAGCGCTGAGTGAGTCCACTCGCGTCTCATTCCGCGGTATGTCCCTTCGAATTTGTATCTAACATTGTATTTTGGTGTATCCCTCCTCTATTCGAAGTTAATCCCTACCGGAACTAAAAATATGTTTGCTTATTTGACCTTCATTGAGATAGCCATGACCTTGAAAAATGTATCATTTGCCGCTACTTTCAAATCTTGAGTCAAACATATGAGTTCCCATTTTAAAAAATCGCTATAACCACCAAATCGCCTAGAAAATCACTTTCAAGGTCACAGTCATTAGTAGCAATGCGTGACCCTTTTTGTCACCTACAACTTAGAGAAAACATTTTGCTGTATGTCATTTCCATTCGAATTATTCCTCAGTGTGGATCAAAATGGTCCACCTTGTATAGCTAGAGAGAAAAGCTCAAAGACGCTATATTCCAGAAGGCAGTATATATGCGTTGTTCTCCCTTTAAAATTGTCAGCGTTATCTGCGTTCAGCCACCAACGCTTGACTCCAATTCACAGCACAATCTAACGACGAACGCCTCCCCGATTTCGAAATCCTAGTTATCTTTTGATTCCTCCAATTCGGCGAGACCTTCAATGGCGATAAAGAAACGCCGGGTTGTGGGAGGGAGAAGGCAGAGGCGAGAGGCGGGAGCCTTTAATTGGCATCAGTGTGCCGCTGTGCGCGTGCGCGAGATGCCACGCAAGCGCAGCGGCCGCGCTCTCTGACGTCGCGTCGCCTCGTGTCACACGAAAATGGCGGGCCGCTGCTCCAGGCTACAAACTCCTTGCCAGCAAGCGTACTCGCTTGAAGATACTCATAAATTCACATAAACTCAAATAAATAACAGTAACTTAATAACTTAGGTCTCGAATATTGTAAAATTAGCCAAAATGTTGCACACATGCTCCATCTGATCGAAAGTATCCAGAAACCTGTTAACAGACATTACAATGAAGTGTGTCTTCCCTTCGCTTTTATGACGGTGTGAACTCTACTGACGACATTTGCAACGAGGTGTCTGAATGCTTGTGGATGAACAGCGGCCAGTTCTTCCTCAAGAGTCGAAACCTCCCCCTCCCCTCTCCCCGCCCCCCCCCCCCCACCAAATTCACTGTTGGCACTACATACGATGGCAGGTAACGCTCTCTAGATATTCGCCAAACCTAAACCATTTCATCAGATGCCATATGGTATAGTGTGATTCATCACTCCAAATATCCGCCCCGATAGCTGAGGGATGCCGGCACAGTAGCTCAGCGTGTTCGGTCAGAAGGTTAGCTACCGTCTGTAATAAAAAACTGAGTGAACCGCTCAACGAAGAACCTGAACGGGTGTCATCATACGTCCACCCCGAACAAATTCAACGAACAATATAGAACTAAATGAGGTCAACAAAAAAAATTGAAATAAAAAAGTGGTCAGCGTGACAGATTGCTGTCCTACGGGCCCGGGTTAGATTCCTGGCTGGGTCGGGGATTTTGTCCGCTCAGGGACTGGATGTTGTGCTGTCTCCATCATCATTTCATCTCCATCCGGCGCGCAGGTCGCCCAATGTGTCGTCGAATGTAATAAGACCTGCACCAAGGCCGCCAGACCTGCCCCGCCAGGGACCTGCCAGACAATGACGCCAAACGCTCGTTTCAAATTTTTTTTTTCCGTCACTACAAATCACTCGTTTCCAGTCATATGGTGTCCAGTGGCATCGCTCTTTACACCATCTCAAACTTCAATTAGTACTGACTACGGTAATGCGTGGATTTTGAGGAGCCCCTCTGCCATTGAACCCGCTGTTAACTCTCTACGCACAGTATATAATTGGACTGATGCCTTTGAAACTCAGGAGTGATTGTTGCCCCTGATCTCATGCGGTATTTTACGACCACTCTCCGCAGTGGTTCTAGGCGCTTCAGTCTGGAACCGCGCGACCGCTACGGTCGCAGGTTCGAATCCTGCCTCGGGCATGGATGTGTGTGGTGTCCTTAGGTTAGTTAGATTTAAGTAGTTATAAGTTTTAGGGGACTGATGACCTCAGAAGTTAAGTCCCATAGTCCTCAGAGCCATTTAATTTATTTTTTTTATCTTGAAACGTCCCCTTAGAAAAATTATTTAGTTACTGTGCTGATAAACCTCTTACATTATTTGATTTTCAAACAGCTGAGCAGAACTGAACACACTCAGACATTTCGCTCTTTACCTATTCTGATCAACACTAAACTGACACACAATATTTTTAGCGCAACGCAATCTGACTTTCAATAATCCCTACAAAAAATGGCCCTGACTAACATTAGCCTATACCTTTCACTTACCTCACAAAACTCTTACTCGAACTACTGCAATACAGCGAGCGCCACTACTGCCAGCTAAATAAAAGATTCAAATTACGGAAGGCACTAACTACTGATAGGCATAGTTAGCAAATGAAAGATTTTAATAGAGAACAAACAATGTATTTACCTTAATAGTGTTGAAAAAACATAATATACATAGCAGTTCATGACATGCAGTCTTACAAATTTCAAAACTCCGCCATTTCTCTCCCCACATCCACCACTGCTGGCGGCTCACCTCCAACTGCGCAACGCTACGCGCTGTTAACATCCAGCTGCCCAACACTACAATAGCGAACAACAATGCAAACCAGCCACAGACTGCACACAGCACAGCCAGTGATTTTCACACAGAGCTCTACGTGGCGTTACCAATATAAAAACCTAAACAGCCTACTTACAATCTTCGCAGTGCCGTCCGTTAATACGTGAGGTGTGCTTGGTCTTGTTTTAGCTGTAGCTTTACCTTCGCACTTGCACGTCACAATCGCATCACCGTGAGTCTACTTGGGTAGCTTCAGCAGGGTTAAAACGTCCCTGATGTGTTCGTTACTCAGGTGACATCCAGTGACTAGTGCACGTTCGAAGTCACTGAACTTCTCTGACGGGCCCATTCTGCTGTTAAGGCTTCTCCACTGTCAACGTAATACTCCCTGCCTCCTTTTATTTTGGCGGGTCCGCCTCTGGTGACATCTATTCATTACATGAGAGTGTTTGGGTACCTTTGATCAAATGGTGTATGAACGATGTTGATGCAACATTAAACCAGAGTTCCAGAAACAGAATTTACACTTACAAACAACTGAATTAGATACGTAAAGTGCAGATAGCAACCACCATCATGACGGTGGCGGCCTGCGGTGGCATTGGCTCCACAAGGCAACAAAAGCGTTGGGGAGGCATCCCGATATCTGACTGTTTAATTGCCACCGCCAACTCACGGAAAATGGACAGAGCTGGGCCCAAATTGGGTATACTCGCTCTAAGCCATCCCAAGTGGTTCAAATGGCTCTGAGCACTAGGGGACTTAACATCTATGGTCATCAGTCCACTATAACTTAGAACTACTTAAACCTAACTAACCTAAGGACAGCACACAACACCCAGCCATCACGAGGCAGAGAAAATCCCTGACCCCGCCGGGAATCGAACCCGGGAACCCGGGCGTGGGAAGCGAGAACGCTACCGCACGACCACGAGATGCTAAGCCATCCCAGATGTGCTCAACACGATTGAATTCAGGTGGCCTAGGACAGACGTACGAGCATCCTCATGCCTTTGAACTGTTCCTGAAGCCACTCTGACACTGTTCGGGGGCGATGGTGTGGCGCCGAGTCTTGCTGAACATATAAATCGCTTTTGGGGAGCGGTAGGCTACTAAATAAATACAAACGATCAGACAGCAGGTTTCCATATCGTTCGCTTGTGAGAAATAGCGCAGACGTGGCAGGAGCCTCATTCCGTTCCACGTAAACATACCCTGCCTAACCGGTACTGTGCTGGCAAGCGGAATTCTTTGCCTCATTAGTTTTCAAAGCTCTCGAACCATGTAATTGGTGTGTACCAACATGTAGCATTGATCTAAGGGAAATGTTCACTCGCTGCATCTGTTCATGTGCTAAACTGTGGCCTTTGAAGCAGGCGTGGATCCATGGGACGGAGGGTTGAGAGGGTTGTGGGGGAGGTTCACGGGCCCCTCCACCAAAATGATAAAGCACTGTACTAACCACTGATGTAAGCAAATTATTATGATTGCAGTAAAACATTTAATACAGTATATTTTATCACAATTGTTTATCATTATTTGCGAATACTCCATTAGGACCACACAAAATATTTAAGAATTGGACTTTTGCCATCCCTTGTGTCAATATTTCTTTCATTGCCTTCCTGTGGCTTCCTTTTTCACTTTAGACCATTTCGTTCGAGTCTTTGTCTTTCGTTTCTCCTTTTAGTTAACTTGTCATTTGTGAATTTTGGACATGAAGATTTCGTTCTTTGGACATCTTCCGGTGTGAATCCTGCCAATTTCAGATCAGTCATCATCTCGTTAATGCATTTCATTGTATTACATTAGCGTTATTCTTGTAGTCAAAGAATTCGACCATTTGTAAGTCTGTTTAAGTTCATTCTTTCAATGTGCCCACAGAACCTTATCTGCATGTTCTAATGTCACTGTGGATATTTGTGTATTATTTTATTTCCTATTTGCCTGTGATTTGGTATTGTTCGTCTACAAGTTTTGAGCCCAGAATGTCTCTCACGATTTTGCATTTTTCCTCATTGCTTTGAGTGTATGTTTACATGTTAAAAACTATTGTTCAAATGGTTCAGATGGCTCTGAGCACTATGGGACTTAACATCTGAGGTCATCAGTCCCCTAGAACTTAGAACTACTTAAACCTAACTAACCTAAGGACATTACACACATCCATGCCTGAGGCAGGATTCGAACCTGCAACCGTAGCGGTCGCGCGGTTCCAGACTGAAGCGCCTAGAACCTCTCGGCCACATCGGCCGGCAAAAACTATTGTTACTGATACATAGAGGCACTCTGTTTTAATTATTATAAGGTCTTAGTTTTGTACACTAAGAGATACAGTTCTCACTCCAGATATTTTGGGTAGGTTCGTATGTAGCTTCCATCTTTTGGCATCTAATTTCGTTTGCTTTTGTTTCGATTCCATTTCCCTGAACAGTTTCACCGACGTGTTTAAACTGTGAAACTGGTTTTATTTTGCAATATTTCATCTCAGTGAATTTTGGTTCCTGTGTGTTACAGGTCACGATTCGGTCTTCTCAAAAATGTCTAGAAACCGACTTGTTCTGCAGTTTCTTTCAAGAGTTAGTCCTGACTTTGGACTGATAAAATATCGCGAATTGCGGCTACTAAACCGTCTTCAAGTGCTAGGTAGTCTGTAGATAACTTGTCTCTTATCTGAAGTGTAACGACCAGAGGTCCAAGCCGGAGGGAACCTCTGTACCCGTAAATCAAGCAAGAGGAGGTCCTGGTTGTTATTGTGCAGCGTACCATTGGCGAATAACATGGTTTGGATAAAAAGTAGTGGCCACACTGCCATAACGTGAAGTACGTGCGTCACATGGCATTTCTACCGTCTGTAGCTGATAGCAAAAGGTCAGTTCAGGTAATGCAGTGAGCGGCAACGATTGTGTTTGAAACAGTTGCTGTGTGTACAGTCTGAAATTGCGGGAAGCCAGTTCAAACACCCTAACAGTATGTTTAGGAAACACGAACAACATGCGAGGATCATGACTGAAGTGGCACATGGTCGAAGGGCATGTTTTCTTCTGTCATTACATCCTATTATCCTTCATGACCATGCACTATGCCATACGGCGCACCCAGTGCAGGAGCTCCTGTGGACGTGGGGTGGGAGATACTGAAACATCCACGTATTCACCCAATTTGAGTCCGTCCAACTACGGCCTGTTCGCCAAAATGAGGAAACCTCTTCGTGGCGGGTACTACAGCACGACAGAAGACATCGTCTGTGCCATAAGGCGGTCCTTGCGAGACATCGACAGAGGTGGATACGCTGGCGGTTTACGACGCCTTCCATCTCTGTGAGGGAAGGTGATCGAGATGCGGAACGAAATGGCTCTGAGCACTATGGGACTCAACTTCTGAGGTCATTAGTCCCCTAGAACTTAGAACTAGGTAAACCTAACTAACCTAAGGACATCACAAACATCCATGCCCGAGGCAGGATTCGAACCTGCGACCGTAGCGGTCTTGCGGTTCCAGACTGCAGCGCCTTCAACCGCACGGCCACATCGGCCGGCTAAGATGCGGAACGATTATATTGATATATTGACACGATTTAATAGGGTGAACGTCTGTCAATGAAGTCTGGTGTGAGTTATAGCCTAGCTGCCATTATTTTTTATCTAACCGATGTATTTACTACAACTTGGCGCATCTATCCGCTGGCAACCCCTAGCATCAATACTGTTTTGTCTACGAAAGTTGTAATGTTGTTGAGGCGATTTCCCGGAGTGAAGTAATCACGGTAGAAGCTTGAAACCATATCTTGTGAGAAGCCCAGAGTCCTTAGAGGCGGTATGTCTCACGCATCTGATACCCACAATCTACCTGTGATCAAATGCTATGATATCTTGCGCCTTGCCCGTACTGCGGTCGGCAGTCACACGTACGACCAGGGTGGAATATGACATCATCTCATTCACGCCGAACTATACTATTGCAGATTTAGCGAGCGACAGAGCTCAGTAGCAAGGCACTGGCCTTACATTCTGGAGGGTGGTGGTTCACATTCCAGATTTATGTTTTCCGTGATTTCCCTAATTCGGCAAATACAATGCTGGCTCCTTTGAAAAGGAGACTGCCAATTTCCTTTACCAATCACAGATTGTGCTCTGTCCCTAATGAACTCGTGGATGGTGGGACGTTGAACCGTAATCTTCCATTCTTTTTCTCCTACGTAGCAGTTACCTCTAATTCAATGGTTCATGAATGACTTACCGGGCATGTTTGAAATGTAAAACGTTGATGTGTTAGTTACAGTACCATCGACAAAATTTAGGAGGTTGTTCGGGGATATTTTCTTAGTATTTTCGCATAAAAGAGACGTAATAATGTAATTATTACAGAGTAACAATATGTTACAGAATAGTAATGGAATTATGATTTATTCGGTTCGTCACCTTTGTTTCTGTGAAAACACTTTCATAATAGTGATTAAGCCTGTAGCAGCAGAAAAATACACTCAGATGTTCCGTGACATCATTTTCCATATACAGAGGCAAGGCAAGGAGGTATCATTTTGCTGTGTACAAGGGCATGTGGGAATTTAACTGTAGTATCAGATGAAGCTGCTACGGCTGCCTGCGTGTAAAACACAATTACCCCAGGAGCTGCCCCTGTACATCCATTCACGTCGTTGTTGAGGCACAGAATCATGTAGATGTGGGAGGAGGAGTGATGTGGATAAATAACAACAATCTGTGATCTGTGAACAAACTATACGGCCGTGGCGTACTCCTGGACATGGGTAACCTGCGTATGGACATCCCGCATAGGCTATCTCAGAAGATCTGGATGTCTGGAAATTCTCCAAACCAATCGTCCAACTCATTCTTCATACCATCGTTCAAAAAGGTTCTCCACTTGACTGCGCGAACTATTGAACGATAGTCCTTATCGCCCATGGAAGTAAAATCGTTCTCACTATATTGAATGACAGGTTGAACACATTCTTATTTCCGCAAATATATAGGCTTATTGCAGGCAAGAGAACTGAGACCGGCCGGTGTGGCCAGGCGGTTCTAGGCGCTTCAGTCTGGAACCGCGTGACCGCTACGGTCGAAGGTTCGAATCCTGCCTCGGGCATGGATGTGTGTGATGTCCTTAGGTTAGTTAGGTTTAAGTAGTTCTAAGTTCGAGGGGACTGATGACCACAGATGTTAAGTCCCATAGTGCTCAGAGCTATTTGAACCATTTTTGAACTCCTGAGCAGATCCAAAATATCCGGCAGATGATAGAGAAGACAAATGAATATAACATCAAGATGTTCATGTTCTTCGTGGATTACAAGAAAACTTCCGAGAAGGTGAAATGGTCAAAGCTGTGGACTATCCTCCTCAAGATAGGTACGGCGAGACGTACGGTATACCTAATCCGGCAACTGTACTTTTCGAACACAGCGACAGTAAGAATCAGTAACACCTTCTCAGATACTTATTCTCCTAATGCTGGCGTCAGGCAAGCTGCATTCTCTCTCCACTATTGTTCAATGCATATAGTGAGCTCATTATGAGGGAGGTTCCTGAAGACGGCATCGTCGTAGGTGGCAGAAAAGTTAACAATCTCAGACATGCACATAAAACTCTGATAACTACAACAGAAGTACATCACCTGGAAATCATCAGGCTAATGTTGGCCGAATGAAGCAGAGAATATGGTCTTGAAATCAAGAACACAAAGCCCAAAGTGATGATGTTGATCGTGTTAATAACAGACCTGACATCACAAGAACTGCTGCGTACGAGGTCGTCAGGCGCTTCGAGTATCTAGGATCTGTTGTCATTGATACTTGAGACTGAGAGCCTAAGATCCGTAGGCGCATGTCGACTGCGAGGCATTCTACAGCAAAAGTTGCTCACTTCTGGAAGGATTCCTCCACAACTGCCAAGACAAAGCTCACCCTCGTCCGAACTCTAATCTTCGCTATCATGATCTACGCAACAGAGGCCTGGACGATGAAGACGGCGGATCGTCGCAGGATTGATACTCTGGAAATGTGGTGCTATAGAAGATTACTTAGAATACCATGGACAGCGCAGCGAACTAATGAACGGATTCTGAGGCAGCGCAATATCAGAACAAGACTGTCGACTCTTGTCAGTCAAAATCGGTTTTGCCAGAAGGCAAAAAGGAAAGGAAAGAAGGGTCATAAAAGGAAAAGTCTACGGCTGAAGCCTATTGGACGCCACCATTGCGGTGGATATACTAGATTAAGAACGTGACCGGAATGGGCTTGCAGCAAGCAAGTCGCAATGGTCAAACAGAGCTTATTGGAGGGGGTTGTCAAGGGACTTACCACGTGATGCCACTATATACTTGCTCTGGGCTAGACAACAGAGAGAGAGAGAGAGAGAGAGAGAGACTGACACTCTGTCTATAGAGGCAGATTCTTATACAGTTCAGACATGTAATTTTGAAAGCTGCTGAACTGAAGCTGTTCTGGTTTTGTCCTGGCTCTCACTCCAATGAGTTTGTTATTTCGTTTAATCCTCCGGTGCCTGAGTTGCATTTTGCACTCGTACCCCGCAATGCACCTCCATCAACAAGGCGCTCCCACCGACTTGATACGAGGCCAGTTCGCTTCAAAGCTCTCTTACACACATCGCTGGAGTAAAGATGAGGTCTTCCAACGTTATACGAACCTCCAAAACGTTCTGTATCCAATAGGAAATTAGATATTTGTACAGGATCCACAGGGCTGACGTGGCTTAACCATCTAACTCGTCAGTGATTGAGCAAGCTAAACATATTAACGGCACACGTTCGCTTTTGAACAACGCCATTTGGTACTTGGTCTCGCCGAGAGGCCTGAAGGAACTTCGCGAAACGGCAGACTTCCTTTTTATTTCGCAAAGTGGTCGTCCAGGCATCACTGTCACACGCAAACATGCTGAATGTCCAGCAACGATTATTCGAGGTTTGTTATTTTCTGTTTGCAGTGTATTATCGGAAACCATTTTCTTGAGACTGGGCATAACTGCCGTTAATTTACCAATTTTGTAGGTGACAACGTCCAGTGACACCTACTAGTTATGGTGAAGCGTATGTACGTGAAGGTGTTTACTACCTCCAAAGGACGTGCGATATGGGTAACGGAGGAGGAGCGTCTGTGTCCTTGCTATAATGTTAGTTGCCTTGAAACTGACGCCTAAGACCAAACTTCCGTCACACGGCTGATAACCGATCGATGAGGTGCTATAGCTATTGTACGTTACACCTGCCCTTTAGACGATTAACGTGTTTGCCTTCGAAGGATGAAAGTTATACTGAGATGACAACCTTAAGGTATCTGGGTAGTTGTATTATGTTCATGAATGATCACAGCGTTGCCTATGAGGGAACTAGTGCGTCGATCCACTCAAAATGCCTCAAGGGCAGCTTGAAACAGTTAACATTGTTTCTTGATACATTACTGGCCATTAAAAGTGCTACAATAAGAAGAAATGCAGATGATAAACGCGTATTCATTGGACAAATATATTATACTAGAACTGACACGTGATTACATTTTCACGCAATTTGGGTGCATAGATACAGAGAAATCAGTACCCAGAACAACCACCTCTGGCCGTAATAACGGCCTTGATACGCCTGGGCGTTGAGTCAAACAGAGTTTGGATGGCGTGTACAGGTACAGATGCACATGCAGCTTCAACACGATACCACAGTTCATCAAGAGTAGTGACTGGCGTAGGCGTATTGTGACGAGCCAGTTGCTCGGCCACCATTGACCAGACGTTTTCAATTGGTGAAAGATCTGGAGAATGTGCTGGCCAGGGCAGCAGTCGAACATTTTCTGTATCCAGAAAGGCCTTTACAGGACCTGCAACATGTGGGCGTGCATTACCCTGCTGAAATGTAGGGTTTCGCAGGGATCGAATGAAGGGTAGAGCCACGGGTCGTAACACATCTGAAATGTAACGTCCACTGTTCAAAGTGCCGCCTATGCGAACAAGAGGTGACCGAGACGTGTAACCAATGGCACCCCATACCATCACGCCGGGTGATACGCCAGTATGGCGATGAAGAATACTCGCTTCCAATGTGCGTTCACCGCGATGTCGTCAAACACGGATGCGACCATCATTATGCTGTAAACAGAAGCTGGATTCATCCGAAAAAATGACGTTTTGCCAATCGTGCACCCAGGTTCGTCGTTGAGTACACCATCGCAGGCGCTCCTGTCAGTGTTGCAGCGTCAAGGGTAACCGCAGCCATGGTCTCCGAGCTGATAGTCCATGCTGCTGCAAACGTCGTCGAACTGTTCGTGCAGATGGTTGTTCTCTTGCAAACGTTCCCATCTGTTGACTCAGGGATCGAGACGTGGCTGGACGATCCGTTACAGCCATGGGGATAAGATGCCTGTCATCTCGACTGCTAGTGATACGAGGCCGTTGGGATCCAGCACGGCGTTCCGTATTACTTTCCTCAACCTACCGATTCCATATTCTGCTAACGGTCATTGAACCTCGACCAACGCGAGCAGCAATGTCGCGATACGATAAACCGCAATCGCGATAGGCTACAATCCGACCTTTATCAAAGTCGGAAACGTGATGGTACGCATTTCTCCTCCTTACACGAGGTATCACAACAACATTTCACCAGGCAACGCCGGTCAACTGCTGTTTGTGTATGAGAAATCGGTTGGAAACTTTCCTCATGTCAGCACGTTGTAGGTGTCGCCACCGGCGCCAACCTTGTGTGAATGCTCTAAAAATCTAATAATTTGCGTATCACAGAATCTTCTTCCTGTCGGTTAAATTTCGCGTCTGTAGCACGTCATCTTCGTGGTGTAGCAATTTTAATGGCCAGTAGTGTATAATAGATCGTTAGCTGTGAAGTATGATTACATTCATCTATTTCAATTGGGGCAAGCAGCTTTCATGCTATGTACTTACAATATTATACGCTGTCCCGTTACATTAATGTGATCACCTGTCAAACGTCTGAGCAGCCACCTTTCGCAGGGCACATCGCTGCGATACATGCAGTAAGAAAGTCAGTGATGTTCTGAAAGGTACAGGCAGGGATATGGTGCTATCCCGACTTCAGTCCTCTGGACAACTGCTCTAGTTTTCTTGGTTCAGGATCCGTACCGCGGACAGCCCGATCGAGGTGGATCCACAGATTACCGATTGGATTTAAATCCTGGGAGCCATGTGGCCAGAGGAGTGGGGAAAACTCATCCTGGTGCTCTTAGAACCACCCACGTACCCTACGAGCTGTGTGGTACTTTGCATTGTCTTGCTGATAGATGCCATCGTGTCGAGGAAAAACAGATTTCATGCAGATGTGTACATGCTCCCCAAGGATAGATGCATATTTGTGTGGATCTGTTGTGCCTCCATTATGGTGAATTCACCCAGGGAATGCCACGAAAACATTTTACAGACCATTAATCTCCCTCCTCCAGACTGGATCCCTTTGCTCTCAGAAGTTTCATGCTCTACACGCCAACGGCATCTGCCCGATGTCCGCAGCTCGTGGTCGTGCGGTAGCGTTTTCGCTTCCCACGCCCGGGTTCCCGGGTTCGATTCCCGGTAGGGTCATTGATTTTCTCTGCTTCGTGATGACTGGGTGTTGTGTGATGTCCTTAGGTTAGTTAGGTTTAAGTAGTTCTAGGGGACTGATGACCATAGATGTTAAGTCCCATAGTGCTCAGAGCCATTTGAACCATTTTTTTCTGCCTGATGGAGCATAAAACGTGAGTCATCTGAAAAGGCCACCTGTCGCTACTCAGTGGACGTTCAGTTCTGATACTGACGTGCAAATTCCAGCCTTCGTCACAGACGGACAGCAATCACCATGGGTGCATGATCCAGGCACCTGCTGCGGAGGCCCAAACTCATCAACGTTCGCTGAACGCTCCTTGAGGAGACACTGTTCGTAACTCTTTGATTCATCTGGGCCGCCAGTTGCTCAACAGTAGCGCGTCTATTCGCTAGTACACATTTCCGCAGCCGTCGTTCACACCTGTCATCTATGAAACGTGGTGCACTACAAGTTGCCTCAGAGCCGGTTTTGCATAGCACCATTTTGCCACGCACGGTATAGTTTAACCACGCTGGCACACGAACACCTTAAGAACTTCCACCGTTGACCCGATAGCCAATATTCGTGCCCTTTTGGACGTCAGATAAATCGTTCCGTTTCCGCATTACGACACTGACTGCATTGTTACGCGCGTCCGCCCTCTCCCCCCCAACACGCTTTATATACCCTTCACTGCTAGTGCTGCCAGCTGCCGCCTGTGAGTAGTTACTGCGATGTAACTAAACCGTGTATATTTTGTGCTTTAACAAGGTTTCCATTTGGAAGACAACGATTGAAATGTGTGTTTGGCGTAGTCATATTTAGTGTAAAATTCCGTCATATGCTGCAACTGAAGAGTCAAGGAAGTAAGGAAGGAAGATTAGGATTTAACGTCCCGTCGACGACGAGGTTGTTAGAGACGGAGTACAAGCTCCTATTGCGGAAGGATGGAGTAGGAAACCGGCCATATTTTTCAGAGGACATTTTCTAGCATTTTCCAAAACCAATTTCAGGAAACTACGGAAAACTTTAGCCTGAATGGTCAGAGGGGATTTGAATCTTCTGCCCCAGTCCATTCTCTCACCACTGCGTCACCTCCAACATTCTGAAGAATCAAAGCGGCTAGAAATAACAACAGTTATCACAACATGCGTCATCTGCAGGAAAACCTACGAAAAGTACTCGAAAATCACAAGTTATTTTAGTTTTTGGATATAGTTCCTCTGGCCATTATTCACCTTTTAATCATTGGAAATTAATCGTCAAATCAAATTTTTTCCCAACATCTCGCGCAATGCGTGCAGTAACTCCTTATCCGCAGGGGGATGCCATTCTTTCAGCCAAGGCCTCGCTTGTCAAAACAAAAGAATACCACGTCTCCTATTATCAGGGCTGCAAATGACCATGTTCGAGACCTACGCCTACTGCAGCTAGTTAGTACACCCTTTGAATTACATCCGTCAAGTTTCAGGCATTCAGCGGCACAAGTTCTATTTCTTATGCTGACTTGTGAGTAGAATGCGTGCCCGAAATTAATAAGTTATTCCTTTTGCTGTGGATATGAGATGAGTCACATATTGGTTACGCCTAACCGTGACTGTCACTATTGTAATACTCGGATACCTGTAACCAGTCACTGTCACTTTCATCTCCACTATCCGTTTCGGCAGATTGTACCTCACTCGTGAGGTGGAGTTGCTTAAATTAACGTTACATTGACAGTCTGTGCATTTCTGGGCTACCTGTGACTATCTTTCATAGACCACTCGCTGCTTTTCCGACTCATATTTACTGAAAGACGAACAGATTTTTATCTTCAGGGGTACATGCGTACAGACGTGTCCGCAGCTCGTGGTCGTACGGTAGCGTTCTCGCTTCCCGCGCCCGGGTTCCCGGGTTCGATTCCCGGCGGGGTCAGGGATTTTCTCTGCCTCGTGACGACTGGGTGTTGTGTGATGTCCTTAGGTTAGTTAGGTTTAAGTAGTTCTAAGTTCTAGGGGACTGATGACCTCAGATGTTAAGTCCCATGATGCTCAGAGCTACTTGAACCATTTTTTTACCCTTCATAAAAATCGTGGCAGTATGGGCGAGAGCGTGGCTACGAGCAAGTGAAAGAGGGAAATGAGGAAGAAAGTGTTGCCTGTGGGTAGAAGAGATGCAAGGAGAAATGCACTGAAATACCGATGTGTATGCCTTTGATTACGTTGGTCATCTTGGTCTCGTGCAAGCCACAGCTGAGCAAAGTGTGGAGGAAGCCTATATTAAAATCCTGTACCATATAAACAAAATTTTTACACCTTTCATTAGCGTTGGGAAACCAACTCAAGAGTTTACAATTCACAATGGAGTGAAACAAGATTTTAACTTTAAAAAACAATGGAATGAGGATCAAGACCTAACAGCCTGAGATTTTCAGATTGTACTATTGGCAAATAATTTTGAAAACTACCGACGGTGGAGTATCGGATCTCGCCTTGGGATGTCAGGTAGTGCGACGGAGCGCAGACTTTCCCAAGGTTCAAAAAATGGTTCAAATGGCTCTGAGCACTATGGGACTCAACTGCTGTGGTCATCAGTCCCCTAGAACTTAGAACTACTTAAACCTAACTAACCTAAGGACATCACACACACCCATGCCCGAAGCAGGATTCGAACCTGCGACCGTAGCAGCAGCGCGGCTCCGGACTGGAGCGCCTAGAACCGCACAGCCACAGACTTTTCCAAGGCAAAAGTACGTTATACGGAAATTTAGAGCTACACATAGAGGTGTAAAAAGGTCTTTGTTAAGATTTACAAGGAAAGGCAAAAAAAGAGCAGAAGTCGTAAGTCAGTTACCAACTTCAAGGACCTCTTGGAGAGAACAGTTACTATGAAATGGCAATCGACCAGCCACGCTGCCAGAATATATTATGACCGCTGGACAGGGGCGGTGCTGGAATGGAGTCCAAGAGACGGAGGCAGAGCACGAGGAAGACCGCCACACCAATGGGAGAAACACCTGCGGAAGATCGCTGGAGTCAGCTGGCCGAACGCCGCTCACGCCCGTTCCTCGTGGAAGATGAAGTACCAGTACCCGGACCAATCACGTCATTTAATGATAGACATTGCTAATGATGATGATGCTGTTGATGATGTTGCGTATTTGAGATGACGAATAGGGACTCTCTGGGAGAGATGAACATACGCTGACAATTGAAAGTCGTCTAAAATGTGTGATATATCTGTTTACATGTCTATGCTGGCGGCAAGACACAGCAATGATTCTATCGTTAACCCTTCTTATCTTTATGTACCACTTACGCGTGAGATACTGAACCATCGCACTACCAATCAGGGCGTTTTCCAACGAGCACCAGGGCACTACAAATAACATAGCCCCAAATTACACGAGTAGTATATTCGGAGGCAACGTAAGCTCGTGACAAAAGTGACTCACTTTAATTAAAAGCAGAGGACGGGGGATACGAGATGCGTGGCGTAGGTAGCTCAAATCTAGCGTCGGCCAGCTAATTAGAGTGGTAGGGCGACTAGTAATTTCTGAGAGAGTGGCAGCGCCGCGTTTAGGGCCCTGCCGGGACCGCGAAACGCAGCGCCGCTGCCCCTAGGTCGCAGCCGTGCCAATGGCCCGCCTAAGCGCTAATGGCGCTCTGCTCTGGACAACGCAGGGGGACTTTCCGCCTACTGAGGGAGCGACACGGCCGCTTACGGCAGGGGGGACGGGCAAGTTCTACGAGAAATACGCGCGCGAGCGGTAGAAGGGGCGTTCATCTACATCTACATCTACATCCATACTCCGCAAGCCACCTGACGGTGTGTGGCGGAGGGTACCTTGAGTACCTCTATCGGTTCTCCCTTCTATTCCAGTCTCGTATTGTTCGTGGAAAGAAGGATTGTCGGTATGCCTCTGTGTGGGCTCTAATCTCTCTGATTTTATCCTCATGGTCTTTTCGCGAGATATACGCAGGAGGGAGCAATATACTGCTTGACTCTTCGGCGAAGGTATGTTCTCGAAACTTTGACAAAAGCCCGTACCGAGCTACTGAGCATCTCTCCTGCAGAGTCTTCCACTGGAGTTTATCTATCATCTCCGTAACGCTTTCGCGATTACTAAATGATCCTGTAACGAAGCGCGCTGCTCTCCGTTGGATCTTCTCTATATCTTCTATCAACCCTGTCTGGTACGGATCCCACACTGCTAAGCAGTATTCAAGCAGTGGGTGAACAAGCGTACTGTAACCTACTTCCTTTGTTTTCGGATTGCATTTCCTTAGGATTCTTCCAATGAATCTCAGTCTGGCATCTGCTTTACCGACGATCAACATTATATGATCATTCCATTTTAAATCACTCCTAATGCATACTCCCAGATAATTTATGGTATTAACTGCTTCCAGTTGCTGACCTGCTATTTTGTAGCTAAATGATAAAGGATCTATCTTTCTGTGTATTCGCAGCACATTACACTTGTCTACAGATTCAATTGCCATTCCCTGCACCATGCGTCAATTCGCTGCAGGTCCTCCTGCATTTCAGTACAATTTTCCATTGTTACAACCTCTCGATACACCACAGCATCATCTGCAAAAAGCCTCAGTGATCTTCCGATGTCATCCACCAGGTCATTTATGTATATTGTGAATAGCAACGGTCCTATGACACTCCCCTGCGGCACACCTGAAATCACTCTTACTTCGGAAGACTTCTCTTCATTGAGAATGACATGCTGCGTCCTTGGTGCGGTGGCCGGGAACCGACCCCGGATCAACTGCTTGGGAAGCAACCATGCTGACCGTTCAGTTACCGTTCAGTAAGTAATGCAACACTTTTATTTCTTATTCAGGAATCCAATACACCATATTATTACTCACTCTTTTGGCTACAAAACCCTATTTTTCAACATAATCTCCGTTCAATATGATGGCTTTATTCCATCTTACTGGGAGGGGATGTATGCCCGCATGCTACCACTCCACTGACCGACGTCGGAACCAACATCTTGCTGCTTAAATAACCTCCCCATTAGCCATGTACTGCTCCCCGTGGAGTGCATCCTTCATTGAGTCAAAAAGATAGAAATCGGAAGGTGCGAAATCCGGGCTTTAGGGTGGACGAGGAAGAACAGTGCAATGAAGTTTTGTGAGCTCCTCTCGGGTACGCAGACTAGTGTGACGAGACATTGGCGAGGAGAAGGAGTGTTTAATTGTGATCCGTCGATTACCTCGAATGAGTGTGTTCGCATGTTCAAACAACGCAGGAGTCACAGCTGCGTGCGGCCGGCTGGCACGCTCGATATCGGACAGGTTTGATGATCTCGTCGCGATGATGACAGACCCCTCGCCCAACGACTCACCGTGCTTTTGTTTTCTGGAAGGTATCCGTAGACATTCTGCTAGCGCCAGTATATACACACATCAGAAAAAGTCTTGCATCACCCCGGTTCCCAGCACTCCTGAAGATAGACGATGACTGTGGATATTGTATCACACACACAGTCCCTTTGACTGTTCAGAGATGTCACTAAAGATGTAAACAACCATGCATGAGCAGCGCCTATTAGACGGAGGGGGTCCGACAGTCGATCAGTTCCAGTCATAACACCAGGAAGGAGGTACACGACTCGTGTTGTCTGTAGTTCAACCATGCCTAGACGGTCAATACCGTGGTTCCATTGCGTCCGCACTGCTACTTTGTGCCAGGAAGGGCTCTCAACAAGGGAAGTGTCCAGGCGTCTCGGAGTGAACCAAAGCGATGTTGCTCGGACATGGAGAACTTCGTGACTGTGATAATATGGTAAATCTTATACAAACACTGTCATTCTCTATTACAAATTAACGTTCAGATTTATATCTACAACGCCATAGTCATTTTCAGGCACAGAGAATTCTTAACTAGCTGGTGCAGTACGTGCTTTATTGTCAGATACCTCCATTAATGTTTGTGTTTAATGGCGGTATCGGTTGAAATGCTTGCGTTCCGTCTTAGGTATTCACAACTTATTGGATCAACACGCAAATTTTCAATGAAGCATGTTTTCAGCCTTCTCATGATGAAATTTTGTAAGTTCAAAACCAGTTGTGGATTTTGTAAACCTAATCAGAACATATTTAGAAGCTGGTAACTGATTATGAAGACTAGAGCTACTGGGCAAGGGGGGGGGGGGGGGGGAGTCGGGCGGCTGGATCCATAACAAAGCAAATTGTTAGCCACACTAATTTGTCAGTCAACAGTCAGCGATACTGGTGCGGACGTGAGGTAAGTTGCTGCAGTTACCAAATCGTGTGGAAAGCTAAATAGTGACCAAGAAGTACAGTAATACGGAGTACATCACGATGTCAGGTTTTTTGCAAATAGGTAAACATGGCTCTGAGCACTATGGGACTCAACTGCTGTGGTCATAAGTCCCCTAGAACTTAGAACTACTTAAACCTAACTAACCTAAAGACATCACACACATCCATGCCCGAGGCAGGATTCGAACCTGCGACCGTAGCGGTCGCGCGGTTCCAGACTGTAGCGCCCAGCCGGCCGAAGTGGCCGTGCAGTTAAAGGCGCTGCAGTCTGGAACCGCAAGACCGCTACGGTTGCAGGTTCGAATCCTGCCTCGGGCATGGGTGTGTGTGCTGTCCTTAGGTTAGTTAGGTTTAACTAGTTCTAAGTTCTAGGGGACTAATGACCTCAGCAGTTGAGTCCCATAGTGCTCAGAGCCATTTGAACCATTTTGTAGCGCCCAGAACCGCTCGGCCACTTTGGCCGGCAGGTAAACATGGACGTAACTCTTAATGAAGACTATACGTCTTCTTTAAAGTTATAGTTTTGTATATTCTGTTGGTATAGTGGAACACTACCTCACCTACACAGAGTGGAATCGGCTGCGAGTTTCTCAAAGGGGTCACCAAAACAAAATACTGAATTGATCATATGAGAACTGCGATGTACAGTAATCAGAACGGTCGGATGGCGGACAGCAGCGGTTGACGTACTGCTCCACATCACTCTAAATGGTAACTATAGACAAGTTTGTTTGCGTGGCCATCATAAGACTCGATGTTTTCGCTTCCATATTATTACATTAACTGAACTTGGAGAGTGGTCTTTCGTCACCAGTCGGTAGCGGCACTACATTCACTGTAGGCAGAGAGACACGACTCGGGAACATTTCGCAAAGAATTAGCAGCGTTCGTCCTTAATAATCGGTCCCGATCAAGAAATATCTGGAAATTAAGAGGTGCTCAAATCACGACAGACGACCTCAAAAGCAAACCGGGCGTTCCAGATAGCAAGAGCACCGTGTTATCGCCTCTCGACCTTGATGTTTCTGTCCTAGGGGGGGTTGGGACTGTACTTGGAAACAGCAATCACTGATGATGTACTTGGCAGCAGCAATTCATATTAATGGTTTGCGTGTATCACACGGCATCTGATGCGATCAGTGAGGGGCACCACAAAGTTATGTGGTGTCACGATAGCAATTCAATTATCACGGTATGGGCACATGCGTGTCCCGTTACTCAGTCACGGACTCCCAATCTAGCAGACAGCTCAATTTAATCACTTCGGGCATGTAGCCTGTATACTTATGATAGCAGCGAAGTTACTCAAGTGCTTTGTACTCTTCTACAGCTCTACTCCTCGAGCCGATGTACGGTGCGTGGAGGAGGGTACACCGTAATCCAAAATTATTTTCGTCCCTTCCTGTTCTATTCAGCGGATGTTCCGTGGAAAGAAAGATCGATAGTCTCTGTATAGTCAAGCATTTCTGTAGTTTTACGTCGCAGTCGCGAAGTGAGATATAAATTTGGCGTACTAATTATCGTGTATTGTCTTCCTCCGTAGCGGAATGGTCAGCGTCGAGGGCTGCCATGCGGAGGGCACAGGTTCGAGTCCCGCTACTGCCAATAATTTTTCCTTGGGGGGAGCACTGGTGCGGGATACACTCAACCTCGTGATGCCAACTGAGGATTTATCTGACCGAGGTGTAGCTACTACTTGGTCTGGAAAGTCTGCCGAGAGAGCGGTTTGCTGACCATATGACCATCCATACCGTACGCATCTCGTGGTCGTGGGGTAGCGTTCTCGCTTCCCACGCCCGGGTTCCCGGGTTCGATTCCCGGCGGGGTCAGGGATTTTCTCTGCCTCGTGATGACTGGGTGTTGTGTGACGTCCTTAGGTTAGTTAGGTTTAAGTAGTTCTAACAAGGGAACCTCCCCATCGCACCCCCCTCAGATGTAGTTATAAGTTGGTACAGTGGATAGGCCTTGAAAAACAGAACACAGATCAATCGAGAAAACAGGAAGAAGTTGTGTGGAACTATGAAAAAAATAAGCAAAATATACAAACTGTGTAGTCCATGTGCAAGATAAGCAACATCAAGGTGAAGTTGAGTCAGGAGCGTCGTGGTCCCGGGGTTAGCGTGAGTAACTGAGGAACGAGAGGTCGTTCGTTGAAGTCTTCCCTCGACTGAAAAGTTTAGTTTTTTATATAATCAACTTCGCTCTCCAAAATTCCAGGACATGTTCAGAATTGCTTGGACATATGCAGGATTTAACGGTCTACACACAGAAAAATTTGAAAACGTTAAAAACATATGTTTTGACGGAGCACAAGGAAAACTGTGCGACTGTGAAACTGTTGCATTTATTGGTTGCAGTTTACGTGACAAGCACTTTTTTGGGAGTGATTATCACATCCACAAAAAAACCTAAATCGGGGAAGGTAGAACAATCTTTTTACCCATTCGCCAAGTGTACAAGTTAGGTGTGTCGACAACATATTCCTGTCATGAGACGTACATCCCATCACCAGTGTCGTATAGAATATATCAGACGTGTTTTCCTGTGGAGGAATCGGTTGACCTATGACCTGGCGATCAAATGTTTTCGGTTCCCATTGGAGAGGCACGTCCTTTCGTCTACTAATCGCACGGTTTTGCGGTGCGCTCGCAAAAGACAGACACTAAACTTATTACAGTGAAAGAGACGTCAATGAAAGAACGGACAGATCATAACTTTTCGAAAATAAAGAAAGCAAGCTATTCACTCTAGATAAGACTTCAACCAATGACCTCTCGTTCCGCAAGCTGCTCACGCTAGCCACGGGACCACGGCGCTCCTGAGCTCACATTATCCTTGATGTTGCCTATCATGCGCATGGACTACTCAGTTTGTATATTTTGCTTATTTTTTTCATAGTTCCACACAACTTCTTCCTGTTTTCTCGATTAATCTGTGTTCAGTTTTTCAAAGCCTATCCACTGTGCCAACTTATAACTAAATCTGAGTGGGGTGCGATGAGGAGGTTCCCTTGTAAGTTCTAGGGGACTGATGACCAAAGATGTTAAGTCCCATAGTGCTCAGATCCACCACCCATACCACTTCCGTATGACGCCGCCAGAAAGAGGGTGACACGGCGGTCAGTAGACATCCCTTGGACATTCACAGCCTGGTAAGAGCTCGCTTGTCTTTTAATTTTCGAATAAAACCATAGTCTATGGCAGTTTTTGTAGTACCATTGGTCAGTTAAGATTGTAACCTCGTTGCCTGTACATTAACTGTGTTGAATACCTATCGGACGTAACCTCATTTCAACCCCTTTGTTTGCACTTGTATTGGAACTGGATAAAGGTCTCCAAGATTCTCAACACTCTTTCTATAGCGTCTCCAATTCGAGTTTATTTAGTATATCTGTGATGCTCTCGAGCTAATATAGGCCTAAACACGTGAGGAAGAGCGCAGCTCTTCTTTGAACCTTTTCTCTGCACATTTCCGTAGGATTCTCTGTCTAGCATCTGCGTTTTTCACTGCCAGATTAAGCGGTCTTTCCGGCTTAAATCCCTCACAACAGATATTACGATGTAGTTAGCAGTTGTCATTGATTGCAGTGCGTGGTCAGGTGTAGCCAGTCGATATAGCTGGTGTTTTAATAGCGTAGTTGCAAACGAAACCGACGAGTACATGTCAATGAAACACGCAAATAACCCTATTAAACACAGGTCTGGAAATCAACAGTTTCCCCGAAACGACGTGTGTACAAGCGCAGTAAAGCCAATGTTACTACACTGTTAATGTCTAACGCTGCGTTTATGATGCAACTTTACTGCTGCCTAGAGTTTTAAAACTACCCTAGGCCATCACAGACTATCATAAGTAAGCGAAGACTATAGCAGTTTTTCTAGTACCATTCGTCAGTTAAGACTGTAACCGCGTTACCTGCACATGAAGTGTGTTGAATACCTATCGGGCGTTACCTCATTTAGACTGCTTTTTTTGCACTTGCGAACAATGACCTACCACGTTCCGCTAGAAAGCGAAAGCGGTGAACCTTCCATAAACTGGGTGATAGTGTATAAAGAGCCGCGTAACCTATGTAACATCATTGTTCTACATAGTTATTCTTCTGTTTGATATAAAGTAACAGCCTTTAGTGCAAAAATTAAACTGTCGACGTTTAATTCAGGTTTTATTCGAAAATTGTTGATATGTAGCGTGAAGCAGAGGGCTAGTGTAGTAAAAATGAGAAACAATACATATTCTTCATATAGCGCTGGAAAACGAAATTTCCTGCAAAAAACGTAAAATTAAAAACAAAAACACAAGAGAAAGAACATATCAAACATCGCTTCAATACTTCGTTGATCTTATATGAAACATGTTTCTGTTAGTCATAAACAACTTTCACACTTATCAGTAACAACAGGGAACTCCTTCCTTCGATTATGGTGAAAAACGTTCACCATAGCCTTGGTAACTATATATATACACTCCTGGAAATGGAAAAAAGAACACATTGACACCGGTGTGTCAGACCCACCATACTTGCTCCGGACACTGCGAGAGGGCTGTACAAGGAATGATCACACGCACGGCACAGCGGACACACCAGGAACCGCGGTGTTGGCCGTCGAATGGCGCTAGCTGCGCAGCATTTGTGCACCGCCGCCGTCAGTGTCAGCCAGTTTGCCGTGGCATACGGAGCTCCATCGCAGTCTTTAACACTGGTAGCATGCCGCGACAGCGTGGACGTGAACCGTATGTGCAGTTGACGGACTTTGAGCGAGGGCGTATAGTGGGCATGCGGGAGGCCGGGTGGACGTACCGCCGAATTGCTCATCACGTGGGGCGTGAGGTCTCCACAGTACATCGATGTTGTCGCCAGTGGTCGGCGGAAGGTGCACGTGCCCGTCGACCTGGGACCGGACCGCAGCGACGCACGGATGCACGCCAAGACCGTAGGATCCTACGCAGTGCCGTAGGGGACCGCACCGCCACTTCCCAGCAAATTAGGGACACTGTTGCTCCTGGGGTATCGGCGAGGACCATTCGCAACCGTCTCCATGAAGCTGGGCTATGGTCCCGCACACCGTTAGGCCGTCTTCTGCTCACGCCCCAACATCGTGCAGCCCGCCTCCAGTGGTGTCGCGACAGGCGTGAATGGAGGGACGAATGGAGACGTGTCGTCTTCAGCGATGAGAGTCGCCTCTGCCTTGGTGCCAATGATGGTCGTATGCGTGTTTGGCGCCGTGCAGGTGAGCGCCACAATCAGGACTGCATACGACCGAGGCACACAGGACCAACACCCGGCATCATGGTGTGGGGAGCGATCTCCTACACTGGCCGTACACCACTGGTGATCGTCGAGGGGACACTGAATAGTGCACGGTACATCCAAACCGTCATCGAACCCATCGTTCTACCATTCCTAGACCGGCAAGGGAACTTGCTGTTCCAACAGGACAATGCACGTCCGCATGTATCCCGTGCCACCCAACGTGCTCTAGAAGGTGTAAGTCAACTACTCTGGCCAGCAAGATCTCCGGATCTGTCCCCCATTGAGCATGTTTGGGACTGGATGAAGCGTCGTCTCACGCGGTCTGCACGTCCAGCACGAACGCTGGTCCAACTGAGGCGCCAGGTGGAAATGGCATGGCAAGCCGTTCCACAGGACTACATCCAGCATCTCTACGATCGTCTCCATGGGAGAATAGCAGCCTGCATTGCTGCGAAAGGTGGATATACACTGTACTAGTGCCGACATTGTGCATGCTCTGTTGCCTGTGTCTATGTGCCTGTGGTTCTGTCAGTGTGATCATGTGATGTATCTGACCCCAGGAATGTGTCAATAAAGTTTCCCCTTCCTGGGACAATGAATTCACGGTGTTCTTATTTCAATTTCCAGGAGTGTAGTTACCAAGGCTATGTATACGCCGTTGCATCGCGAACAACACACGTATTGTAAATAAATCGCTTTGGCACACTTCACAACATTCTGTCAGCTAGAGCGTCACGCGTGTGCTTTACACTCGATGTTTTTGTTTACAATTCAAAGACTACCCATTGCTTAGTAGATATAATGTGAAAGACCTTTTAGATTCAATGGTGTTGTGTGGCTAGCTCAAGGCATTCAGCTCGATACCACTTCGTCCCGTTGCATGCCAGGCGTCTTATGTGTAATTGTTTTTGTTGTTTCTTACTGTAAAGTGCGTGAGATTGTAGTACCGCTGTTGTGTTGTTGTTGACAATAAGAGTGAAGGGAGAGGGTGCCAGCATGTAGCCTACTCCTCTCAAACAACATCAGTGAGACCGCAAAATGCATGAAGGACGGACACCATCAACAGTTCAAAATACTCTCACACCATGCGCCACAGCAGAGGGGTGTGGTATTTCTCCCAGAGCATTGACGCCAGGACTAATGAAAAGGTATTCTTCTCTTATTTTCGGACAAATGCGTCTAA
Organism: Schistocerca cancellata; assembly: GCF_023864275.1. NCBI lineage: Eukaryota > Metazoa > Arthropoda > Insecta > Orthoptera > Acrididae > Schistocerca > Schistocerca cancellata. Next base: position 809,286,420 of record NC_064629.1, on the reverse strand, counting down.
TGAACATTTCTTCTGTGAGCGGCATTCGAACCGGGTAGCTCTAAGTCAAACGCCAGGGCAGGATTGTGACTGGAGGGGCAAATATCTGTGAAATTGGAAGCATTTCGTATCGTGAAGTGCCTGTCACCCCTTCTCAGGGGTGCAGTTGGACCCACCTTCCTCCTGATGGATGATAACGCATGGCCCCACCGAGCTGTCATCGTGGAGGATTACCTTGAAACAGAAGATATCAGGTGAATGGAGCGGCCTGCCTGTTTTCCAGACCTAAACCCCATCGAGCACGTCTGGGATGTTCTCGGTCGACGTATCGCTGCACATCAAACCCCTACGACACTTCAGGAGCTCCGGCAGGCACTGGTGCAAGAATGGGAGGCTATACCCCAGCAGCTGCTCGACCACCTGATCCAGAGTATGCCAACCCGTTGTGCGGCCTGTGTACGTGTGTATGGGGATCATATCTCATATTGATGTCGGGGTACACGCGCAGGAAACAGTGGCTACATCTCAAAGAAATATTCAAAGCAGTTATCATCCAAGAGCAATGGTAGCTACGCACATACTAGACATCAGTTCACTGATAGGCTACGGGAAATGCAATTCATCCTTTCAATACACTGATCATGAAACTGTTGGACAAAGTGTACTGGAATATACTTAAGTGTTCGACATTCGTGTTATGTCAATGAATACATAGCTTGTTCAAGGAAAGGGCAGCACTGCGTTATCACAATTTTACTTAACGCTAAAAAATCAGAATTAGGTGAAGCTCTAATAATATCTTTCTAAAATATTCTTACGTAATTACCAGTATCGTGTTTTTACGAGGAATCATGGATATTCTGTAGCATTTTAACATCATTTACGTAGGAATCGTGAAAATAAGATTGCATCTTGCAGCTCACTCAGAAGCATTTAGGTTGGCGATCTCGCCACAGTCCATCCGTTAATGCAACCGTAGCAACTCTTTGTCCCACCTATAATGTCATTTGCAGATAGAAGTGTAAGGTGATTCGCTTTCTTAAGTCTTCGTAGGGGAACTAGTCGTGTCAAATATTGGGTATGGACTGCCAATCTTTTTTGACATCACAAGAGGACAGTCATATATGATGTGGTGAACGGTGCAGCTTCTCCAGAATTTTTTGTAGCTTTCTGTTCGTGGAATCCATTACTCGTCAGTAATTGTGAGTTGCTGGCCTCGAACATGCAAAATGAGTGTCTCCTTGGACCTAAGAACCGACGAAGGTCGTGTGACGCTTGTAGACCATGACAAGGAAAAATCTCAGACTTTTCCGATATCCTTTTCTTACGATTGGTAAACTTTTTTTTTTTCGAAATAAATGTTAGATCGATGTTTCATCCAAGTAGTCTCAACAAGTAATTAGAATTTCAGGTATAATCCCAAAATATTTGGGGACAGTCACAAAATAGTACCGCAAAAACTTTGCAATGCCTACTGAGAGATCAGAATTTTTTAATGTATTAGGGCTATCTAGTATTAAGCTACAATAATCCTGCCACACAAACAACCTTTTTTTCACAAATACGGGTAGTATGTCAGATATTTATAAAGATTAGCTTACCGAGGACGTCAAAAGTACGTCGAAACATGTTTGGGACACAAATAAAATTATAAATTATAAAAATTAAATATTTAAACAGGATTCTAGTAACCTGACAGTGAATATTTCTGTATCATAAAACACTGCGGTTCCAGCCACTGAATGGTCATTCTGGTTAAACTGATCACCTTTTTGAGCGCATTAAACTCGTTCGTGATGTTATAGTTGCTCCCATAGCATTCATAACAAATTCGTGCAATAATAGGTATTTCGCTTCCAGAAAAAATACTGTTAAGTAAGCAAGATCGCTGTCAATATCATCAGCCTTAAAGTTAAAGTTCCGCTTCTCGTTGTAAGTCGGAAATATATGAGTGCATACAAATTGTGTAGTTTTGATGACAGTGATTGCCTCTGTATATGTGCCACTGAGACTTGGCTTATCACAACAGTGACATCCGAATTGTAAATTATTGGGCCTTTTCACGACAGTGCTCTAAATTTGTTCTGCCACTGAATCGACTTCCGCTTGTGTTCGCCTTATATTTCTGTTATCTATATCCGCCTGGTTGGGATCCACACACTCCCGTAACACGAGATGATACCAAGCTCTATTGCGAACTTGTTTTGGGCCGCTATCGCATGGTAGATAAGAAACTCATTCCTTAGCTTCAAGTAGTAAACACTGACCTTTTAAAGCTATTGTGTTTGCTTAACTAACATAACAGAAACTAGTTTCCAGTTTTGAGATAAGCATTATCTAACCAAAATATTTGGCTGTAATCTCCGAATACTGTTTCGAAACTTTCTCCAGTTTAATACTGTGTGCCGGACCGGGACACGAACCCGGACCTCTGCATTCACAGGGGATGACCTCACCGGCGGAGCTACTCAGGCAGGTGCCTGGTCCCGCCTTACAGCATTAATCTACCAGTATTCCTGTTCCCAATCGCCACAGGATCCCAACCTGTGTAATGAGCAAATGGTCCTACATGATATTAGGTGCTTGAGTGGCATCTTTGAAGCGATGAATGTTCAGTGTCGGTAGAACAAACAGCGTATTTCCTATTTCTGAAAATGACAAGGGCCATTTTTGACAACTGCGTTTGCTTCGACTGCGTGATTCCGTGTAGCGAAACTAGATCTACATCTGCATGGCTACTCAGCAATTCACACTCAGGTGCCTGGCAGGGGGTTCATCGAACCATTTTCATACTACTTCTCTACCATTTCACTCTAGAATGGCGCGTGTGAAAAAGGAACACCTAAATCTTACCGTTCGAGCTCTGATTTCACTTATTTTATTATGATGCACACTTCTCCCTAAGTAGGTGGGTGTCAACAAAACATTCGGAAGAGAAAGTTAGTGATTGAAATTTAGTAAATACATCTCGCCGCAAAGAAAACCGCCTATGCTTCAGTGACTGCCACCCCAACTCGCGTATCATATCAGTGACACTCTCACCAATATTGCGCGAAACCACGGAACGAGCTGCCCTTCTTTGCACTTTTTCGATGTCCTCCGTCAATCCTACCTGGTAAGGATCCCACACCGTGTAGCAATATTCCAGCAGAGGACGGGCAAGTGTAATGTAGGCTGACTCTTTAGTGGGTTTGTCGCATCTTCTAAGTGTTCTGCCAACAAAGCGCCTTCCCCACAACATTATCTATGTGGTCTCTCCAATTTAAGTTGCTTGTAATTGTCACTCCTAGGTATTTAGTCGAATTGACAGCCCTTCAATTTGTGCAATTTATCGTACACCCAAAACTTATCGGATTTATTTTAGTACCCATGTGGATGACATCGCAGTTTTCTTTGTATAGTACCAATTGCCGCTTTTCGCCCCATACAGAAATTTTCTCTAGATCATTTTGTAATTGGAATTGATCGTCTGATGATTTTACTAGGCGGTACATTACAGCGTCATCTGAAAACAATCTAAGGGGGCTGCTCGGATTATCACCTAGATCATTTATGTAAATCAGGAACAGCAGAGGGCCTATGATACTACCTTGCTGAACGCCAGATATCACATCTGTTCTACTCGATGATTTACCGTCTATCACTACGAACTATGACCTCTCTGAGAGGAAATGACGAATACAGTCACACAACTGAGACGATACTCCATATGCACGCAATTTGATTAACAGTCGCTTGTGAGAAACGGTATCAAAAGCCATCTGTAAATCTAGGAATATAGAATCGATCTGAGATCCCTTGTCGACTGCACTCATTACTTCATGGGAATAAAGAGCTACTAGCTAGCTGTGTTGCACAAGAACGATATTTTCTGAATCCGTGTTGGTTATGTATCGATAAGCCATTTTGGTTCAAATGGTCTGAGCACTATGGGACTTAACATCTGAGGTCATCAGTCCCCTAGAACTTAGAACTACTTAAACCTAACTAACCTAAGGACATTACACACATCCATGCCCGAGGCAGGATTCGAACCTGCGATCGTAGCGGTCGCGCGGTTCCAGACTGAAGTGCCTAGAATCGCTCGATCACACCGGCCGGCCGATAAGCCATTTTCTTCAAGGAGATTCATAATATTTGAATACAGTATATATTGCAAAATCCTACTGCAAATTGAGGTCAGTGATATGGGCCTGTAATTCAATGGGTTACTCCTATTTCCTTTCTTGAATATTGGTGTGACCTGTGCTACTTTCCAGTCTTTAGGAACAGACCTTTCGTCAAGTGAGCGGTTGTATATGATTGCTAAGAAAGGCGCTATTGTGTCTGCATACTCTGAAAGGAACCTGATTGGTATATCATCTGGACCGGAGGACTTGCCTTTCTTAATTGACTTGAATTGTTTCGCAACGCCTAAGATATCTAGTAGTAAATGAAGCAGGCAAAAAGGAATACAAACGTCTCAAAAATGAGATCGACAGGAAGTGAAAAATGGCTAAGCAGGGATGGCTAGAGGATATATGTAAGGCTGTAGAGGCTTATCTCATTAGGGGTAAGATAGATACTGCCTACAGGAAAATTAAAGAGACCTTTGGAGGAAAGAGAACCATTTGTATGAACATGAAGAGCTCAAATGGAAACCCAGTTCTAAGCAAAGAAGGGAGTGCAGAAAGGTGGAAGGAGTATACAGAGGATCTATACAAGGGCGATGTACTTGAGGACAGTATTATGGAAACGGAAGAGGATATAGATGAAGATGAAATGGGACATTCGATACTGCGGAAAGAGTTTGACAGAGCACTGAAAGACCTGAGTCGATAAAGGCCCCGGGAGTAGACAACATTCCATTAGAACTACTGATGGCCTTGGGAGAGCCAGTCCTCACAAAACTCTACCATCTGGTGAGCAAGATGTATGAAGCAGGCGAAATAACCTCAGACTTCAAGAAGAATATAATAATTCCAATCCCAAAGAAAGCAGGTGTTGACAGATGTGAAAATTACCGAACTATCAGTTTAATAAGTCACAGCTGCAAAATACTAACGCGAATTCTTTACAGACGAATGGAAAAACTGGTAGACGCCGACCTCGGGGAAAATCAGTTTGGATTCCGTAGAAATATTGGAACACGTGAGGCAATACTGACTCTACGACTTATCTTAGAAGAAAGATTAAGGAAAGGCAAACCTACGTTTCTAGCTTTTGTAGACTTAGAGAAAGCTTTTGACAATGTTGATTGGAATACTCTCTTTCAAATTTTAAAGGTGGCAGCGGTAAAATACAGGAAGCGAAAGGCTATTTACGATTTGTACAGATACCAGATGGCAGTTATAAGAGTCGAGGGGCATGAAAGGGAAGCGGTGGTTGGGAAGGGAGTGAGACAGGGTTGTAGCCTCTCCCCGATGTTATTCAATCTATATATTGAGCAAGCAGTAAAGGAAACAAAAGAAAAATTCGGAGTAGGTATTAAAATCCATGGAGAAGAAATAAAAACTTTGAGGTTCGCCGATGACATTGTAATTCTGTCAGAGACAGCAAAGGACTTGGAAGAGCAGTTGAACGGAATGGACAGTGTCTTGAAAGGAGGATATAAGATGAACATCAACAAAAGTAAAACGTGGATAATGGAATGTAGTCTAATTAAGTCTGGTGATGCTGAGGGAATTCGATTAGGAAATGAGACACTTAAAGTAGTAAAGGAGTTTTGCTATTTGGGGAGCAAAATAACTGATGATAGTCGAAGTAGAGAGGATATAAAATGTAGACTGGCAGTGGTATGGAAAGCGTTTCTGAAGAAGAGAAATTTGTTAACATCGAGTATAAATTTAAGTGTCAGAAAGTCGTTTCTGAAAGTATTTGTATGGAGTGTAGCCATGTATGGAAGTGAAACATGGACGATAAACAGTTTGGACAAGAGGAGAATGTAAGCTTTCGAAATGTGGTGCTACAGAAGAATGCTGAAGATTAGATGGGTAGATCACATAACTAATGAGGAGGTATTGAACAGAATTGGGGAGAAGAGGAGTTTGTGGCACAACTAGACGACAAGAAGGGACCGGTTGGCAGGCCATGTTCTGAAGCATCAAGGGATCACAAATCTAGCATTGAAGGGCAGCGTGGAGGGTAAAAATCGTAGAGGAAGACCAAGAGATGAATACACGAAGCAGATTCAGAAGCATGTAGGTTGCAGTGATGGGAGATGAAGAAGCTTGCACAGGATAGAGTAGCATGGAGAGCTGCATCAAACCACTTTCAGGACTTAAGAACGCAACAACTACAAGATATCTACTTTTATGTCACTCATGCTAACAGCTGTTCTGGTTTCTAATTCTGGAATATTTACTTCGTATTCTTTCGTGATGGAATTACCGTTATGATTCGTCGAAATTGTGGAGAACATAGTACGTTCATTTACTCCTGCCCAGAAATATTAAGCTTCTGCGACCAACAATGAAATGGAAGTGGTGTACGGGCTCGTCCCCGAGGCCGCGTTGCGTCGTGTTGCGTGTGCGAGCTGATGAACTTCCCTCCTGGGACGCTCACCACCATTCGCAAATTGAGCTGCACCCCTAAATGAGCAACCTGCTTATTGTTTTGTTTCCATTTTTTACCCGCTAAATGGATAGTGTATAATTTATCATGCGCGCGTGCGGCGCACGCCACTCGCCCGCATCCACTGCCGCAGTGTTGCCAGTAATAAACATTTCTAGCCGTAATTTCACCAGAGTTTTCTCTCCCTGCTGGGACGCCGTACTGCTTTACTGCTTTGATAGCGATTCCTTTTGTTTTAATTAGCCGGGTTCGCGGCCCGTGTTCGTGATAGTTTGTGCGCGGGTTTCCGTCCGAGTACTGAGGCGGATCACGCTTTGATAAACGGTGCTGCATCCAACGTCCGCCCACACTGGGCGTTATTACAGGTCGCGAACTTAGCCTCTGATCTGACAGCTGTCAGAGAGGGAATCGTACTAAACGTCCATCGCTAGGTGTTAGCCTGTAGTCGTACAGGGGAAAGAGGACAGACGCTGGACTTCCAGTCGATTGTAGAAATATTATTTTGGTAGGCTGGTTTCACCTTATAAACTCAATTACAACCCACATATCTGTGATATGACTTCTGAAACCACTTGTAGTGGCATTTTCACGTTATTCCAGCACGTGAGAAAGTACTAGTATCAATCAAGCACTCGTTGTAATGCCAGGAACTTCAAATTAGCATTCCTGAAAGTCCTAAGCCATAGTTTAAGAAAAAAGGGAAGTTATACTTTCTCTTTGCAAGCAAAATATGGCCGGCCGCGGTGGCCGTGCGGTTCTAGGCGCTTCAGTCCGGAACCGCGGGACTGCTACGGTCGCAGGTTCGAATCCTGCTTCGGGCATGGATGTGTGTGATGTCCTTAGGTTAGTTAGGTTTAAGTAGTTCTAAGTTCTAGGGTACTGATGACCTAAGATGTTAAGTCCCCTAGTGCTCAGAGCCATTTGAACCAAGCAAAATGTGTGATGATGGTTCAAATGGCTCTGAGCACTATGGGACTTAACTTCTGAGGTCATCAGTCCCCTAGAACTTAGAACTACTTAAACCTAACTAACATAAGGACGTCACACACATCATGCCCGAGGCAGGATTCGAACCTGCGACCGTAGCGGTCGGACGGTTCCAGACTGTAGCGCCTAGAACCGCTCGGCCACTCAGGCTGGGAAATATGTGATGATTTTGAGGTCATAACATGAGTCAAACAAAGGAATTCAGTATCCCAGTTTCAATTAATAGTAAAATTCACAACATAGTTAGTGAAAAAGCAAAATTATTACAAAATACAAGACAATTGAAGAGCAAAACTAATATTCATGATAAAAAAGCAAATAAACAACGTGCTTCAGCTTAGCTAGCGATCCAGCAAGTAATAATGTACTACAAATCATATTACACAACTTTTGCAAAAACCAATGAATTTCATATATCTGTTTTGCTGGCCATCTTCCGCAGCAGCTGTAAAAATCAGTTATTATTGGTTTCTCCGTCTTAAGGTTACTGCAATCATTTCGCCTTTATTTGCAAAGCATCTTCTGTGGTCATTCTGTTGTTACAGATTAAAAATAGTATTTCTTAGGAAGTTGACTGTCCACTTTACTTACGGTGTCTCTGCATCTTGTTCACATATTCTGCAAACAATTGCTTTCTCCTTCTTTGTTATCGGAGGCTGAAATCGAAAGAAACTTCGTTGTACATATACACCTCGCAATTTTCTGCCTGTTTGAACTTTCTCTTACGCTGCATTTGCGTTATTTGCACTTCACTTCACTTTTGTAAACAGAACTGCAGTTCTGCAGTTATGTGTGATCGCATTGAGCACAGTATTACAGTACTGGTTTATTTGTTTTTCACATGTGTCGTGAGCTACATATATATACCGGGTGATCAAAAAGTCAGTATAAATTTGATAACTTAATAAACCACGGAATAATGTCGATATAGAAGTAAAAATTGACACACATGCTTGGAATGACATGGGGTTTTATTAGAACCACCCCATATTGCTAGACGCGTGAAAGATCTCTTGCGCGCGTCGTTTGGTGATGATCGTGTGCTCAGCCGTCATGCTTGGCCTCCCAGGTCCCCAGACCTCAGTCCGTGCGATTATTGGTTTTGGGGTTACCTGAAGTCGCAAGTGTATCGTGATCGACCGACATCTCTAGGAATGCTGAAAGACAACATCCGACGCCACTGCCTCACCATAACTCCGGACATGCTTTACAGTGCTGTTCACAACATTATTCCTCGACTACAGATATTGTTGAGGAACGATGGTGGACATATTGAGCATTTCCTGTAAAGAACGTCATCTTTGCTTTGTCTTACTTTGTTATGCTAATTATTGCTATTCTGATCTGTCTGACATTTTGTGAACTTTTGTATTTTTTTGGTTCTAATAAAACCCCATGTCATTCCAAGCATGTGTGTCAATTTGGACCTCTGTATCTACATTATTCCGTGATTTATTCAGTTTTCAAATTTATACCGACTTTTCGATCATCCGGTATATATATGGGGGGGGGGGGGGGCGGGGAGCGGGGAGCTGTAAAAATTCTCTTTAACTGCAGTAAGCTTAAGACAGAGAATCAATAATAACTGACCAATGAATTTAATTATCGTAGCACCCTGCTATCCTCTGGCAATTCTAGAAATGCCGAAAACGAACTAGGAATTCAAGAGACTTACGAGGTGCATTCAAGTTCTAAGATCTCTGATTTTTTTTTCTCCAGACTGGAAAGAGATAGAAACATGCGCATTGTTTTAAAATGTGGCCGCGTTCATTGTCAATACGTCCCAGAGATGGCAGCACCGTACGGCAGATGGAATTTTACCGCCAGCGGCGAGAATGAGAACTGTTTTAAATACTTAAAATGGCGACGTTTTCCTTACTTGAACAGCGTGCAATCATTCGTTTTCTGAATTTGCGTGGTGTGAAACGAATTGAAATTCATCGACAGTTGAAGGAAACATGTGGTGATGGAGTTATGGATGTGTCGAAAGTGCGTTCGTGGGTGCGACAGTTTAATGAAGGCAGAACATCGTGTGACAACAAACCGAAACAACCTCGGGCTCGCACAAGCCGGTCTGACGACATGATCGAGAAAGTGGAGAGAATTGTTTCGGGGGATCGCCGAATGACTGTTGAACAGATCGCCTCCAGAGTTGGCATTTCTGTGGGTTCTGTGCACACAATCCTGCATGACGACCTGAAAATGCGAAAAGTGGCATCCAGGTGGATGCCACGAATGCTGAAGGACGACCACACGGATGCCCGTGTGGCATGTTGCCGAGCAATGTTGACGCGCAACGGCAGCACGAATGGGACTTTCTTTTCGTCGGTTGTGACAATGGATGAGACGTGGATGCCATTTTTCAATCCAGAAACAAAGCGCTAGTCAGCTCAATGGAAGCATACAGATTCACCGCCACCAAAAAAATTTCGGGTAACCGCCAGTGCTGAAAAAATGATGGTGTCCATGTTCTGGGACAGCGAGGGCGTAATCCTTACCCATTGCGTTCCAAAGGGCGCTACGGTAACAGGTGCATCCTACGAAAATGTTTTGAAGAACAAATTCCTTCCTGCAATGCAACAAAAACGTCCGGGAAGGGCTGTGCGTGTGCTGTTTCACCAAGACAACGCACCCGCACATCGAGCTAACGTTACGCAACAGTTTCTTCGTGATAACAACTTTGAAGTGATTCCTCGTGCTCCCTACTCACCTGACCTGGCTCCTAGTGACCTTTGGCTTTTTCCAACAATGAAAGACACTCTCCGTGGCCACACATTCACCAGCCGTGCTGCTATTGCCTCAGCGATTTTCCAGTGGTCAAAACACACTCCTAAAGAAGCCTTCGCCGCTGCCATGGAATCATGGCGTCAGCGTTGTGAAAAATGTGTACGTCTGCAGGGCGATTACGTCCAGAAGTAACGCTGGTTTCATCGATTTCGGGTGAGTAGTTAATTAGAAAAAAAAATCGGAGGCCTTAGAACTTGAATGCACCTCGTACAAACGTTACTAAGGCCTTGCGATAATTTTCAAAAGCAAGTTACCTCCTATGAACATACACACACACAATTTTTCGTATCTGCACAGGGCGTGATTACGTCGTAGACCATCACTAGCGACAAAAAAGTAACTACGAGTATATTAGACATCAATGGCTCGACTACAAAGCCGGGGAGCCGAGCCGCGCGTTGTAGCCGCGTGGTCTCAGTCGTCTTGCTACGGTTCGTGCTGCTCCCCCGTCGGAGGTTCGAGTCCTCCCTCGGGCATGGGTGTACGTGTGTTGTCCTTAGCGTAAGTTAGTCTAAGTAGTGTGTAAGCCTAGGGACCGATGACGTCAGCAGTTTGGTCTCGTAGGAATTCACATACATTTGAACATTTCGGGGAGCCGAGCCCCGGAAGAGAGAGCAAAATTCGACTTGCGGGTATGTCTACGGGGGAGCAGAGGTTCCGACAGCGCGTAGAGACGAGCACGGAGATAAAGGACAAATGTGACCGGCACGAGTGATTGAACAACTAAGCACGCGAAACAGAGCACAGGGCGAGGCGTAGGGCAGGTCTGAGGTAGTTGAAACCACCGTAAGAACTGACGGGCGCTGGCCTAACGTCGCCGACAGGTGAACACCTGGGTCAGTGGTTCCGCCCATGCAATGCTTCGTGACAGCTCGCCGTACTACACTGCTGCGAGACGCACGCCAGCTGATCTGCGTCGACGTCGACATGCGAGGGTGGGGATGGTAAAAAGGTCTTTTATTGTACCAATTTTAAACAGTAGGTCTGCGGCCTGGACTCTCACAAAAGAAAGAAGTTATATGTAAAAATAGAAAACAGGGTAGGAAAATTATTTATGAGCACAAAGAAATGTGACTCAGTGTTGGTCATACTGCAGTGAAGAGCCTTGTAGGAGAAAGCCTGCAGCTTGTAAAACTTAATAACAATGATAATAACACAAATAATAATAACACTTTCTGTTTTCCGGCTTACTTTATTCGTAATGAAAACAACGGACTTGATTCTGTACCTAACTGCCTCTACAAGCCTGCGGCAAGTTCGTCGTATGTTGCCATGTTCTTATGAGTTGTTGGAACAATTTGATAACGGAAGTGGAACTTCTGCATGCTGAATGAATGATAATAGTAGCGTCTCAAAAATTTCATACAGAGCACTGTGGCGCAGAGGTTAGCACACTCCACTCGCATTTGAGTGGACGACGGTTCAAATCTCCAATCGACCATCCGGATTCAGGTTTACCTGGTTTCTCTAAATCGCTCCAGGCAAATGCCGGCGTGGTGTCTTCGAGAGGACACTGCCGGTTTATTTCATCATCTATGGAACAAACCGATGTTGTGCTACGTCTCTAAAAGACCTCGATGTCGACGGGACGTTAAACCCTAATCCTTTTCCCCTTTTCCTTCAAAATTTTGATAGGTTGTATTGAAGCAGTGTAGCTATTTAATTGTAGTCATTGACATATGTTAGCTCAATGACTCTCAGTCTGAAGGGAGACGGCTCGAATCTGGCTGCTGTAAAAAATTATTACTGAATTTGACCATAAAAGGGACAAGAAGGGGCTGCGTATCGTTCATGATTACCAGATTGTGTTCCAAGACCGTGTGTTAAATTCTGAACCTTTAAACATTGTCTTCTGGTGTGATGTCATATCAAAATGCTAATGGAACACCACAAGTCTCATCAAAATCGTCTACTAGATACAGTTCCACAACTGACATTACCAATACCTCAGAGAAACGTAATAGCTAAACATCAGTACTAAAATCGGTTGATAGGTCACATTCTGAGGCGTCAAGAAAATTTGGTAACGGAGAGAAGTGCGCGGGGTAAAAATTGTAGGGGGGGGGGAGGGGGGGGACGAAGGCTTTCCAACGGTAAGCAAGCTGAAGTGGAGTAGCTCAAGTTGTAATACTTATCCACAGGATGAACTAGCTTGGGAGTTGCATTAGACCAGTCTTCGTACTTGAAACCCCAACAACAATACTTCAATCTTTCTGCATTTCATCTGAAGTTACAAATTCATTTTTAGAAGGAATACTAAGCAAGAAATCCATCTTAAAAATATTCTACATCAGTTTGCATAATCCTCACTTGAGAAGTGCGAAAACGGTATTAAATTAATTATAGCAATACGAAAGCATGGGGGCAGACATTGTTTCTGTATCGATTTCGCCGACGGAACAAGAAGAATGTTCGATAATTTTAAAAGTTTTCCTCTGCTATGCATTTCACGTTGATTGGTATTCTGCGGTCGTATGCTTAGACATATGTGTTTTAATGGACTTAAACGGGAGGGATGTACTCAAACTATGACTAGCCGTTAAACTGGAACTTTTCTTTTCCAAGACTACGTCACTATAACCTCTCCAGCCATCGTAATGGATATTTCTTAATTTCGAGTGCTACGACTCTTTTAATTGAGTCTCTAGCTTAATGCAGAGCTCACTGACTCGTCAGGAAGGATAGGTGACGAAGACCAGAATGGAATCCGTACTCCGTGATAACAGCCACTAGTCCGATACACCGGCCAGTTTTTTATACGTGCATAACGAAATGGCGGATTGAATCCCAGTCTTCGTCTCACAAACAGAACCCAAGAACCATTCAACCATACGAGCGTACACAGAACACTGCTCTGTGGAAGACAATTCACAGATAAATGTGTACATGTCTTTGCTCCTTCAAAGCAACTTTTTTTGTGGTGACACAATTGTAAAATCGTGGGTGCGTGATTCTTCATAATTGGCGTACCCTACCGATTTGAGGAAAATTATGAATAAATAAGTCGTAGCATTGGGTGTAGGAGTCCTACAAACACCCATTTCCCAACTGAAATATGCATTTGTGGAGGTTTAAAGTGGAACGACAACATAAAGACTGTTGTAGAAAAAGCTGGTATCTAACTGAGAAACAAACTCATCCACAAAATGATTCTGGGAAATTTAAAATATTTTTGTCTCCATTTGTCAGTGACTGCCAAATGTGAAGTAATTTTCAACGTTTACAAATCATGTAAATTGCAGCACAACGAAAAGCAGTTTCCTGTAATAGCTTTTATTTTTATGTAGTATGTATACAGGGCGGTCAGAAACAGTCTGAAATGCTTGAAAGGTTATTGCAGGATAGGTTGTGCTGAGAAATAATTGTTAAGATAAAATGTGATACTTTGTGCCGTTTCCGAATTAATTAGTATTGAAGTTAGCCTCAGACCATTGCGCGCAAATTCAAGTGGCCCGCCAGATACAACTAGCGTCAGTTGTTCTCATAGCATGCATGACAGCGCACGAGATCGCTCAGCTTTTGGCTCGGGTTCGATCCTTATGTCCAATTTTTCTATCGGTCGCTTATTCGGTTTTAGGAAACCAAATGAAGCCACGTTTGACAACACCGTCTCTGGAGGGACCACTTGAATTTGTTCGCACAACGGCCTGATTGGCTAACATCAATGTTAATTAACACAGAAACGGCGCAACGTATCGATTTTTTTCTTAACAATTATTCAATTATTTCTCAGCACAACCCACCCTGCAACGACCTTAAGAATTCATCAGACTGTTTCTGACCATCCTGTATTTTTAGAGACAAGACAGAGCTAACGTTCTCCGCATCGGTCTTCGACATACACCAGCAGTCATCACATAGAGATTTAGATTACGTGGAAAACAGAACGTCAGTCATATTTAACCGTTTGCGTAGCTGAATTTAGCAGCAGCCTGTTTCATAATATCGCCATCATGTAGCGAACTCAGATTTAGCCGTGTACACGCTTATCCGCAGATACCGATTTTCAAACTACAAATAAACGGAATTAGCAATTTCAAATGCACTCTGAAACAGTGATCACTACATTCCAGAATTTGCTAACGGATTAGCATTAGAAAATACCATAAGATTCGGAGTGACTTCTGTACATATATACAGATTGTCCCAAGTAAAGTGTACACTGTTAATTAATGAAAAATTGACCAAGACACTGAAACATTACCTTCAATGAAGTGTGAGGACTTCGCTGCCTGGTCCGTGACTTTGTACTTTTTGTACACAAACTATCTCTTGTAATAATTCAACGTGGTACACATCTCACACTGATGAGCGAAGCTCAAGAATTGATCGAATAGGTGTTTTGCAATCCATTTCTTTTGTAGATGAATTACATTTCCTTAAGCTTCTTTCAACGAATCTGTTTGCCAACTGTTTTTTATAGTTACATATACAAGGTGGATCACGTAAGACGTAACATCACTTTACTTCCTGAACAGTTTCAGATACCGAAACGAGGTTTTCCGCAATTGGATCTATGCTGTAGGGCACATAATGTTTTGTGTCGATAACGCTCTGTACTCTGGCGTCAACCAAGATATTGAAACAAGTATGGCTTTTTTTTGGTGGAGCCTTATACTTTTCATAACTGAATTCAATAGCTCTTTAAAAAGACAATTACAGTGACTTAGCACTTTTTAATATTGTCTCTGAAACCTTTCGCAAATAATTCGATAAATGTGCTAAAACTGGAAAGCAATGCGGCCAGAGTTTGCTGTTGTGGCGTAAACACTGCCAAGCAAAGATCTCATGCCAGGATCCGTCGTTATACTGGTATTTAGCAAGAGAAGCCTATGCTACTAAGATAAAACGTCATTTCCTATACGACAGAGATACAGGGTCAGCTACGTTTTTTGTATTTGCAACTATGTCAGACGAAATCTTCTGGCTCACCACCATTTCAAATTCCTGTACATGTCAGGGTTGTTGTGGAACAACTACAGTTTCGTCAGGCAGTTTTCCACTTAAATCCTTCCCGTTGCTGCTTACTTACCAAAGCCGAAACAGAAACATCGGTCGTTCATATTTCACAATGAAAAATAGCCCTATTCAGGGAGAGAAAGAAACTGTATTAACGTTCCTAGAATTGAAAAAAGAATACCTGATCTGTTTTTTTTTTTCTGGAGACGCCTAAAAGCTTCTTAAAGGTCAAACACCTGTTGTCGGACAAACGTGTCTATAGATACTACTCGAAATTGTAATCAGACGGAATTTACTTTAAATAAACTTAATATTTTATTCAGAATGACTGACTGCATGTCACCCACAAAATTAATGCTTTTCGTAATGAATCATAGTTTTATAATCCATTAGGTCTACAACTTTACTTCCGCCGTTTTGCAACAGATGGCAGTGGTGCAGGTCGCGAGTCGTGTCATATAATAAGCTTACACATTTGTTAACATAACGCAATCAAATTATTAGTCAATTTGTGGTTACATCATAAAGTTATTCTCAGTTGAATATGTCAACTTACGAGCACAGTTCTCGTCATTTGCGGGAAGTTTTAATTTTCTGCTTTAACATGAAGATGTCTGCTGCTGAGGCTCATAAAATCTTGGGTAAGACCTATGGTGAGGCAACTACTGGAGAAAAGCTGTGCAGAGAATGGTTTCCACACTTCAAGAACGGTGGTTTAGACGTCAAAGACCGACCTGCCGGTGGAAAAGAGGTTTTTTAAGCTACTGAGGCCGACGGAAATGATCACAGGATATCGTTATCTAAAGCAATTGATGCGTTTGAGCCGACCACTGAAAGACAAACGGCCACAATACAGCGATAGATATGGAAAGCTGATTTTGATGCATGGCAATGCTCTACACCATGTTGCAAAAGCCGTCAAAACATACTTGTAAACGTTGAAATGGGAAGTCCTACCCCACCCATCATATTGTCCAAACATTTCCGTCTCTGACTACCATCTTTTACGATCAATGGCAATGGCCTGGCTGACTAGCACTTCCGGTCGAACGAACAACTGCAAAACTGGATCGACGCCCAGTTCTATCGCCACGGGATTCATATGCTGCGCGAAAGATGGGAGAAAGTAGAGGCCAGCGATGGCCAAAACAGTGAAAGATGAAGTTTCTATAAGTTTTTCACAATAAAGCCTCGAACTTCGAGAAAAATGACGGAAGCAGTCGAAAGACTTGATACACTGACGTAGTCTGACATGAGCGTGTTTGCAACAAAATACTTGATTCCGACCGATTGGCCTTTCAGTTTTAGTATATTTCTCGAATTCTTTTGCGAAGAGATTCAGCCTCGAAATTAACAACCATTATATCGTCGTACTCGTCTTTTCAAGCGCTTTCGGATGCCGCTAAAACAGTATATAACTCTATTTAAAAAATCATGCTTGCTTCAATATCTCGATCGATATGAGAGTTAAGACTCGTTATCACATAACAATAGTACATCTCCTTTAGCGCACTATCATTTGCCGGAAACCTTGTTTTGATATCTGGAACCATTCACGAAGAAAAATGGGTGTTACGTCTTACGTGACTCATCCTGTATGTAGTCATTCCCGATTAGGTCACTCGGCACGTTTAGTAAAAAATATTTTACGCTTGTCAGTGTTTCCAGTGATTTATCGTGAATATTGTAGTCGAACAGTTGTACCCTCAAGTTTACATGGGTTCACTGTAACAATATTTTATTCTTGGTTAAAGCAAAGCTTTAGAAATATGCAACCCAAATTGTTTTTTTTTTTTTTTTAAGAAACAATCTCCGAGTTTTACGAGAATGATGGAAAGTCCGCAGCTCGTGGTCGTGCGGTAGCGTTCTCGCTTCCCACGCCCGGGTTCCCGTGTACGATTCCCGGCGGGGTCAGGAATTTTCTCTGCCTCGTGATGACTGGGTGTTGTGTGATGTCCTTAGGTTAGTTACGTTTAAGTAGTTCTAAGCTCTAGGGGACTGATGACCATAGATGTTAAGTCCCATAGTGCTCAGAGCCATTTGAACCAATGATGGAAAAGTGAAGTAGAACAGCGAACGTAAGCTTAATTCATTTCATACAGAATATAGTCACTGAAATAAAATAATGAGAAATACGTCCATAACTTTTCATGTGGCCGTGCTTTGGTGGGTGAGTATAGACAGCAGCAGCGGACTGTAGTACTGTATGTTTACTGCGAGATGAGAGAGAGGGCCTGTCTGGCACAGAACAGAGCAGGGATCTGCCGCACTATTGTGCTGAAAATTAGACCGGAAGTCCGTACCAGCAGTATGCGTTGCGCGTCGCGATATGTCGCCAGCCTACCAACCAGATGCAGCAGCGGTTGGCGCTCGCTGCTACAAATAGAACCCGCTGCTCTGTCATGTCTGCGTATTTTTTTAGGTTTCCGCACGAACTCTCTGTATATCATTACATATTGGGGTCGAAATACCATTTTTCAGCAGGCGATCAGTCTCACTTTGAGTCATAGCTCGTGACACGTGGTGGCTCAATGAGTGATTTGTGTGTCTCATGATAACACAAATCGCTATTGTTCTAGCAGTAATTATTTCGCTACAGACTATTTTTCATCTTATTAGGCGACCTGACAAGTACTAGTAGAACAAGCGGTATTTCTGTAGTCATCATTCATAAAAATTACACTGTTCTACCAGAGACCAACGGACGAATCAATAAAAGTGAGTAATTACTACATTATCTGTGACCCAGTGAGCTTTATAATTTCACTCCGCAGTATTAAATTTCAGGAACGAAGAAGACATGTGTACATGGCATTCTTGAAGGTATCGTCTCATAAACCTAGACCTTCGCCATCTCTTCAACGTGATCACATGTAGCTTCATTCTAAGTGGCAGCATTAGTTCGAAAATGTAATTCCGCGAAATGAAGGAACTAGCCAGATAGTCTAACCTTCCTCAGTTAGGTGAGTATATTTACGAAAATATTCCAAGAAGGGCAGCCCGTTTCGTGTTATCGCGCAATAGGAGTGAGAATGTCACTGATATGATACGCGAGTTGGGGTGGCAGTCACTGAAACAAAGCGGTTTTCTTTGCGGCGAGATCTATTTACGAAATTTCAGTCACCAACTTTCTGTTCCGAATGCAAAAATATTTTGTTGACACCCACCTACGTAGGGAGAAATGATCACCATAACAAAATAATAGAAATCAGAGCTCGAACGGAAAGATTTAGGTGTTCCTTTTTCCCACGCGCCATTCGAGAGTGGAATGGTAGAGTAGTATGAAAATGGTTCGATGAACCCTCTGCCACGCACTTAAGTGTGAACTGCAGAGTTATCATGTAGATGTAGATGTAAGCTTCATTGTTAGTCCGACGATATCTGTTTTTGTCTCCCATTGCTACGCTGCCTCTTTGCATGCATTCTTGGTATCGGCCACAGACACTCCATAACTTTTTCTATCCCCATTTATTAGTACTTTCCTCTCTTATCATAACGACGTTTATATTCAGCATATTTATGCACTATTTATCAATTACTTTTCATCAGTGTTTAGCATCTCAGGACCATAATTTATATAAATTACAAAACGCGTAGCCATCTGTTGAATTATTCGGCCGCAAAAGTGCTACTTGCTTAAATAATCAGCTGAACTGCAGCACCTGATGCTAGAGCTGTTTTAAAACTACATGAAGAATTTCTATCTGAATTTCTGAGAGAAAAAGCAATAAATTTGGTCACCAATTCTAAACGATAGAAATAAAACTTTGATAGCACTCTAACAACGACCTGAAAGGAGCAAGGCCATATATACATGATATTAGTAATAACATTTTGATATATTCTCAAGATGTGTTCAGAGCACTCCTTTCACCCTGCTGACCCCGCTACGTGTCATAGCATGTGGCCTCGAGGAAACACGGAAAATGGGGAGCACCCTAATCCATGACTCCTCAAATACCGCCCACTACTCACAGAGACCTTTCAGAGGTGAAACCGAAGCACGTTGTGCACAACTCGCTCCATAGCATAGCGGAAGTGTTCAATACATGCTGTCACGTGGCATGGCGAGCTACATAGTATCCTTGAGTATTTCTCATTCGTGAGAGACAATTAAGAGGTTAGACGAAGGAGATGCTTAATAAACACCAATGGCAGGCAGTACAAGATATGCATTGTCCACTACGGAACATTTTGAAGTAGACATTCCAGTAAGATTAAGGCAACGTATCATTTTCATTACAACGAAAAACACAAAGAACTAAATGCTCATAATGAGGCATATCGACGGTCACTTCACGCTGCGTTCGCAACTGGCTTGTACAATACTGATATAAAAGGCAGACGTCCACGGGCTCTACCTGAAACTATTCTCAAACTGTTCAGAGGCGAGGACCTGGAGCGTTCCCTTGCTGAAGATACAGAGAAGCTGTGCGATGCTGCAAGAGAATAAACGGGGACACGTTATTGGTCAGTAGGTTTCTGTATCGTTCGCGGGTGAAAAATAATGACACACGCGTCATGAACATCATACACTGAAGAGTTAAAGAAACTGATACACCTGCCTAATATCGTGTAGAGTCCCCGTGAGCACGCAAAAGTGTCGCAACATGACGTGGCATGGACTCGACTAATGTCTGAAGTAATGCTGGAGGGAACTGATACCAAGAATGCTGCAGGGTTGTCCATAATTCCGTTAGAGTACGAGGGGGTGCAGATCTCTTCTGAACAGCTCAATGCATACCATCCCACGTATATTCAATAATGATCACGTCTGGGGAGTCTGGTGGTCAGCGGAAATGTTTAAACTCAGAAGAGTGTTCCTGGAGACACTCTGCAACAATTCTGGAAGTGTGAGGTGTCGCAGTGTCCTGCTGGAATACTCCAAGTCCGTTGGAATACACAATGGACATGAATGGATGCAGATGATCAGACAGGATGCTTGCGTACATGTCACCTGTCAGAATCGTATCTAGACGTATCAGGGATCCCATATCACTCCAACTGCACACCCCCACACCATTACAGAGCCTCCACCAGCCTGAATAGTCCCCTGCTCACATGCAGGGTTCATGGATTCATGAGGTTGTCTCCATACCCGTACACGTCCATCTGCTCGATACAGTTTGAAACGAGACTCGTCCGACCAGGCAACATGTTTCCAGTCATCAACAGTCCAGTGCCGGTGTTGACGGGCCCAGGAGAAGCGTAAACCTTTGTGTCGTGGACTCATCAAGGGGCACGAGTGGGCCTTCGGCTCCGAAAGGCAGAAGTAAAGCTGTGAGGACGGGGCGTGAGTCGTGCTCGGGTAGCTCAGTGGTAGAGCACTCGCCCGCGAAAGGCAAAGGTCCCGAGTTCGAGTCTCGGTCCGGCACACAGTTTTCATCTGCCAGGAAGTTTCAAAAATATGAAGCACGCTGAAGATATAGTTGGATGTCAATCTAATATCGTAAATCTCGTAGACGTACACAAAACCGGTGGGTTTGTAAGTAAATAGAGTTCCAATTCCTGTGACAGTTAGTACGGCTACTAGAGTGCATTAGTTAGTGTTGATTCGTAACCACGTCTGGTATGGTATATAAGAGGTGTGAACACCACTAGATGTTGAGTGACTGCTCTAAATGATTCAGAGATGCCGCGTACTCGAGTGAGGCAGAGTTATCAGCACTTCACAGAGTGTGAAAGTGACCTCATTGCTGATCTCCATCGACCAACAGGTCGAACCGAGTAATATCCAGACTGTAACAATGGCCCGATGTTGGACTGCATGAGAACATGAGAGTAGGCATACTCGTCAAAGTTCCAGTCGACCATGACTAACAACCGCTATTGAGGATCGCCGTACTGTGCACCAGGCACATTGTAACCCGTTCGCATCTGCGCCTGCCGTCTGAGAACATCTAATGGACACCCTGAAGCATTCTGTGTCATTCTGCACCACTGGTCGGAGATTAGCAGCAGCACTGGTCGAATGACATTTTTTTCACACTGTTTCCAACTTCTGGCCAAGTTCACATCCCAAGAGTGAAACATGGAGAGGATTCGATAATGATTTGGGCAGCCATATCGTCGTATTCCATGGGTCACACTGTTACTCTGCTAGGGTGCATTACTGCCAAGTATTATACGACCATTTTGGCTGATAAGATCCATCCGATGCTACTGATGATGCTGTGTTCCAAGACAGCAGGGCCTTTGTTCACACAGCTCGCTTCGTCCGGAATTGTTTTTGTAAGCACGAGGAAGAATTGTCGCATCTTCCCTGGCCACCACTGTCACCGTATCTCAGTATTATTGAGCCTTTGTGGTCTACTTTGCAGAGAAGACTGAGTGATCGCTATCCTCCTCCTTCATCGTTACCTGGACTCGCCAGTATGTTGCAGGAAGAATGATAGAGGATTCCCTTGAACACCATACAGAACCTGTATTTATCTATTCAGAATCGACTGTAAGCTGTTTCGAATGCCAACTGGTTTCCGACACCGTACTGGGCATGTAAATGTGTTGTGCTTTTGGTGTTTCCATATTTTTGTACAACCAATATAGATTTCTGTGAGAGCTGTTGACGAGTCGTCCATGAATACTCTGAAGAAGCAAACCGGAAGAAACTACGTACAATTTAGTCGTAACTATTTAAATGTAGTTCTTGACAACGACATATTGCTATAGCGAGGAACAGGGATTTTAGCAACCCTTGGCAGCAGTAGCTAATTAGTCTAAGGAGAACGTGAGTTGGCGCCATCGCGATAGACACTTTCAAGAGAGATCGAAATCCTGTGCTAGACACAGAAACTTCGCATATGCAGTGAAGAGTCCCGGAGAGGAATTGACTAAGCATTTCCAAAACGGGGAAACTAGATTATCCTACTCCCATCTAGTCCTTCATGAATAAGGGACAGTTCCGTTTGCAAAACGCGTCATCCAGTGCTTTTGGGGCGTTAGACACTAAAGCGAAATGAAACTAGTATAGGCATGCGTATTCAAATACGGACATATGTAAACAGTCAGAATACAGCGCTGCTCTTGGCAACGCCTATATAAGACAAGTGTCTGGCGCAGTTGTCAGATCGGTTACTGCTGCTGCAAAGGCAGGTTTTCAGGATGAAAGTCAGTTTGAACGTGGTGTTACAGCTGGCGTACAAGCGATGGGACACAGTATCTCCGAGGTAGCGATGAAGTAGGGATTTGCCCGTACGACCATTTCACGAGGGTACCGTGAATATCAGAAAGCCGGTAAAACATCAAATCTCCGACATCGCTGTGGCTGGAAAAAGATCCTTCAGGTACACGACCAACGACGACTGAAGAGAATCGTTCAACGTAACAGAAGTGCAATCCTTCCGCAAATTGCTGCAGATTTCAATGCTGGACCATCGACATGTGTCAATGTGCGAACCATTCAACGA
This sequence comes from Schistocerca cancellata, assembly GCF_023864275.1. Lineage (NCBI taxonomy): Eukaryota > Metazoa > Arthropoda > Insecta > Orthoptera > Acrididae > Schistocerca > Schistocerca cancellata. Next base: position 809,263,750 of record NC_064629.1, on the reverse strand, counting down.
AACATCATCGACATGGGCTTTCGGAGCCGAAGGCCCACTCGTGTACCCTTGATGATTGCACGACACAAAGTTTTACGCCTCGCCTGGACCCATCAACCTCCGACATTGGACTATTGACGACTGGAAACCTGTTGCCTGGTCGGACGAATAACTTTTCAAATCGCATCGAGCGGATGGACGTGTACGGGTATGGAGGCAACCTCATGAATCCATGAACCCTGCATGTTAGCAGGAGACTATTCAAATTGGTGGAGGCTCTGTAATGATGCGGGGAGTGTGTAGTTGAAGTGGTATGGGACTCCTGATACGTCTAGACACGACCCTGACAGGTGGCACGTAGCTAAGCATCCTGTCTGATCACCTGCATCCATTCGTGTCCATTGTGCATACCGACGGACTTGGGCAATTCTAGCAGGACAATACGACACCCCACACTCCCAGAATTGCTACAGAATGGTTCCAGGAACACTCTTCTGAGTTTAAACACTTCCGCTGTCTACCAAACTCCCCAGACGTGAGCATTATTGGGCATATTTGGAATGTCTTGCAACGTGATGTTCAGACCAGATCTCCGCCCCCTCGTACTCTTACTAATTTATGGACAGCTCTGCTGGATTCATGGTGTCAGTTCGCTCCAGCACTACTTCAGACATTTGTCGGGTACATCCACATCATGTTGCGGCACATCCGCTTGCCCGCAGGGGCCCTACACGATGTTAGGCAGGTGCACCCTTTTCTTTAGCTCTTCAGTTTACAAAGCCAAGCAAGAAGTTCGTTTGTTTATTTTAGTGCGGTGTAGACAAGAAGGCCTGTTCTGTAAGACTTCGTTATATCTGTCAATTATTCTGTTACTCTCACCAGCTCTAAGCTATTCCGTATCTATATTTCTTTCGTGATCATAGCAGACGGCATAATGACAAATCCTTAACTTACAAGAAGACTGTTATCCTCGAGGTATTTTTTCAGCAAGAAGAGTTTTACTTTTTCAAATATTTAGTTTACAAAAAAATCCGTCAGTTTCATCAGTCATGGGAAAAACTTCAAAAGATGAAAATTTCTTTAGTTTTGGCTGACGTTGAAGAAGACAATCATGTCGAGTTTAAAGCGAAGCTGAAGAGAAAGCAGGAGTCCCTAACCTCTTCCACTCCCTCCCTCACACCCATCCCATCCTCCAAAAACAGAGCTCATTCGGTAAGAGCATTGGTGAGGACGCAAGGTTCAGGGTTCGATTTTCGGTCAATCACACAGAGTTAATCTGGCAGTATGTTTCTATACAGAGCACAGCGAAATATTCATTGTGGACGGAGTATTAACTTGTCACAATGGTTTCATACAGTTATTATCTTTAACTGCCCGAGGGAGTTCATGTAGGTAACGCAGACATTTTCAAATTCTGGTACAAAGAAGAGCTGCAAAGCGTCGGGATTAGACGTGGCCCTTCTTTCACCTCCCGCGGGCACGTAGTGTGAGACGGCGAGTCACGAAGCAGCGGCACGCTAGATTAATCAACAGCCCTCGTATCACATGCACAGCCGCGGCGCCGGCAGTAAACGCTGCACCTTGTTAGCTCGACTAATGTGTGCGCACGGCCGGTTTAATGAACAGCTTTCTGGACGTCACAGCGACCTGTGAATGCAGCTAATTACATCGTCTTGCTGGCGCTACGAAAGAAACGCAGCATCGACAGTGTTTGCGCCGTCCAGTAGCCCTTAAAGCCAAATATACTTACAGCAGCAATAACTACAAAGTATGTGCTATTAAAGATGCGCATCCCCGTCCGGGACGTATCCCTAGCATTTGTACGAGGCACAGTTTCTTTTTCTTTCTTTCTTTTTTATTATTATTTTTTTAATCTATATACGAACTTCTCTCAGCAGTCTTGGATGTTGCTTCCTGAGTTCAAAAATGTTCAAATGTGTGTGAAATCTTATGGGACTTAACTGCTAAGGTCATCAGTCCCTAAGCTTACACACTACTTAACCTAAATTATCCTAAGAACAAACACACACAACCATGCCCGAGGTACCCATGCCGGGACCAGCCGCACAGTCCATGACTGCAGCGCCTGAGACCGCTCGGCTAATCCCGCGCGGTCCTGAGTTCCTGACGTGTTTTGGGGGTTACGTATGTCACTCGATAAAAGCGGAACCCTTACAGGTTTACTTTGTTGTCTGTCTGTCAGTCCCACTGTTAAGAGCTCCTTTTTCTTCATGAAGAGGTAGACGTATCAATTTGAAATTTATGTCACATACTAAAGTAAATGGTCCCTTGGCGATGCCAAACAATTAAGCTTCTACGTCTATGAAATCAAAAGATAGGCCGTCTATATCACATATTTTGATACTCGCAAACTTACCAAAATCTATAGCGTACTCCCATTGACCTAAAATCATGAAATTTGGCGGGAAGCAAGGTTCCAAGATACAAATGAAGGAAAAATCCGAAAAATGTTAATCTATAGTTTTTAATTATTTATTTTTTTTTTTTAATTTTTTTGCCGGCCGGAGTGGCCGAGCGGTTCTAGGCGCTACAGTCTGGCACCGCGCGATCGCTACGGTCGCAGATTCGAATCCTGCCTCGGGCATGGGTGTGTGTGTTGTCGTTAGGTTAGTTATCTTTAAGTAGTTCTAAGTTCTAGGGGACTGATGACCACAGCAGTTAAGTCCCATAGTGCTCAGAGCCATTTTTTAAAATTTTTTTGTCATTTGTTTTCGGACTGTCTGGCCGTCCGTCTGTTATGTACAGTATTTCATAGCCTCCGCAAACGTCAACGTTTCACCTGCTAATATCTATGCGCTTCTCAGTTGCTGAATCTATCTTTCTTTCATAATTCGTTAACAGAAAAAGTTTTTTATCCCGTGTACTTTTTTATTCGCCTATATAGATTTGAATACACCCTGAGTAAATTCTTACAGATACTTTTTGGTTTCCATAAATCGCGTAAAGCAAATGCGGAGATAGTTCCTTTAAAGAAGAAATGACTTCTTTTCCCATCCCGTGCCAATACCAGCTGATGCTCTGTCTCAGACTACCTCCTCGTCTGCCGATATTGCGCGCGCACACACACACACACACACACACACACACAGAGAGAGAGAGAGAGAGAGAGAGAGAAAGATAAACAAAAGCTTTGCATCACACCTTTATTTCGAAATACATGTAACGGAAAACAAATAGGCTTTGAGGCATGCCTATATATTCATCTCCGTTGTGTCCAACCCTATTAAGTCAAAAAACAAACATATGTTTAACGACAATATCGTCTGTTTCCCATAAGGGGGGTGCGAGGGGGGGGGGGGATTCACAGCACTCCTTGGCAACGTCAATACGTGGTGGAACGTCCCCTTACTCGGATGCAGGCTTCAATCTGTCATGGGACACCATCGATGAAATCGTCAAGCCAGCCCTGGTCCAAATTTTCCCACTGTTCAATGGCAATTCTGTGTAGGTGGCACGGGTTTACGGGGTCGTCGTCGACGTCCAAAAACAGTTCGTTTCAATCGAATCCACACGTGTTCGATTGGGTTAATGGTCGGGAATCAGGCAGCCCACTCTATTCTAGTGATCTTACAATGGTGAAGTAACGTGTTCACAACAACAGCACGATAAGAAAGTGAGTATCATTCATCAAGATGAAATTGTCACCAAAATATTGGCGATACGGTCGCACTATTGGTTGCAGAATCTCGTCGCTCTACCGTCGAGAAATGAGATTGCCCTCAATAGCAGTGAGAGGTTTGGGGTGGCCCCATCTAGCGCCATCCCATAACGTAACTCCATCAGTACCTTGTTGCACGTGTGGGACGTATCGTTGGAGCCATTCGATATTACCGGTTTGAATCCAAACTCAATGTCTGCGATTGTGGAGGTACAAGTAGATTCGAGTTTCGTCCGTAAACAACATCCGACGTCAATCCTGGAGCATTCGTTCTGCATGATTTCTTCCCCATCTGAAATGGAAAACATGGTGTTGTCGTGTACGACATGATACTCGCTTTGTTCGTATGGAATTAAGATTCGCGTCATGCAATTCTCTCCTTAACAGTTTGATGCAATACATAACGTCCTGCATCCTCTTCTAAGATCTAATTCAGTACTAGAGCACGCAGCACTCGGTTCCGTCGACTCAGAAGTCGTAGATGCCGATCATCCTATGCATTTGTCGAACATGGGCAATCTGTGCCGTGTAGTCCTAAACACTACCTGTCAATTGGAACCGATTACATGTCCGCACCACATCAATTTGACTAGGGTGCACACGTCGAGCAACTGCCCTGGTTGACCAGCCTTCGTGCGTGACGTGATGATACGGACCCAGCCATTGGTCGTGAGTGTGCTTCGTGGCATGGTGGATGCGCGCTCTACTGGTCCACAGACGTGTCTAATGCGTCCCTGCTAGTGCTTTAAGTTCGACTGAAATGCTGTAGTCCATTAGTGTGTGGTGTTCTGCCGGAGGTAACCCTCGTGGTAACTGCGTGTATGTTCATAAACAACGTCGGCGGCGACCTTCCCATCGGTACAGAATCAGTTGCAATAGCAACATACCAGCACGACATATCAGGATGATGTAACACTTTTGTTGATGTGTGTCTTACTAGAATGTTTTAGCTAGTTCAGTGACAGCTAAAGAAGAGGAGGAGTATTACATTTTGTTTCATTTCACAAATGTCTCCAGCGCTCGTAACGTCTTTGAATAAATCGCTGTCTTCTATGTGTACTTCCTAACTCGTCGATCCGGGAGAACATTTCGCACATTTCACTAGTGAGCAGATAGTATCTGTTTGCTTTTGAAAAATAAAACTTGTTTGCCATTTTTTTTAACACTATGAGAACATCTGAGGTCATCAGTCCCCTCGACTTAGAACTACTTAAACCTAAGTAAATTAAGGACATCACACACATCCATTCCCGAGGCAGGATTCGAAACTGCGATCGCAGCAGCAGCGCAGTTCCGGACTGAAGCGCCTAGAGCCGCTCGGCCACAGCGGCCGGTACCATTTATCTCTTGAAGCGTAGAAGAATTCATTTTGCCACCAAGAGAAGAATGTTTATAGGCACAAAAAGCGAAGTTCCATAGCACATTTGCAGAGTCTGGCACTTCAAAAAAATGGTTCAAATGGCTCTGAGCACTATGGGACTCAACTGCTGTGGTCATAAGTCCCCTAGAACTTAGAACTACTTAAACCGAACTAAGCTAAGGACAGCACACAACACCCAGCCATCACGAGGCAGAGAAAATCCCTGACCCCGCCGGGAATCGAACCCGGGAACCCGGGCGTGGGAAGCGAGAACGCTACCGCACGACCACGAGATGCGGGCTCTGGCACTTCAGTTAGTCCAGAAGTGCTAGATATTTTTTAGACGCGTTGTGGTTGGCCGTGGATACGCAATATGTACGTGCAAGTATTGAAGTGCGGTACAAAGTCAAAATAATGACAGAGTTGTTCTCCACCTCTCTCTTGTCACTGATATAAATGCTCAAGCCTGGGCCACCTTGCTGTTATTCAGTTTCTAGGGAAAGAGAAATCTTCGTGATTAAAGCACATAAGTTGTCTATAGAAACATTTCCATTGGACAATGATATTGCGGTGCATCACAATATATGGCATTCTATGAGCAAGGCTCATTGGGCCCTGAGCTTGGTATTACATATCAAGATAATCTGGTATCATATTTGTACATTATGAGTGTCGTAACTGATATTACTGTAAGTTTAGGTAAACACTGCTGTCTTCTCCCCTCATATCCTACTCCCAGTTTTCTCACGCACCTAATCCCGGTCAATAGAGAGTGCCTCCAATCTCTTGGCTGAAATGGAAACAGGTGACAGTGGGTCCAAAACCGACTACATTGAGACAGTTAACGAATTATCGGAAACGAATATTTATTGTGTTAAAGGCATACACATCGTACAACGAATAATAACAACGTAGCTCGTAGCAATTGTTCAAAGTGACGACTACCAGTGTCAAGGCATGTAACACAACGGCGAATGCAGTTCCGCCGCACTGCCGCAAAGATTCAGGGCGTCTGTTGTACTCTGGAACAGACAGTGGGAGGTAAACAGCTTACACCTCTGACCGCGAAACACATATACTGTACACAAATTAGCTCATAGCATGTGTATCCTGTGATGACCACATGCATCGCTCCAGCACATTACCAGTGTCAACACAAACCCCTATCCCTGGTGTCAATTGTCCATTGCATCAGACAGCTGACGATGTGTCCATGGTGAGACGTGTTACTGTGCACAGTGCATAACGCGTAGTCAAAGATGGAACGTTACTCGTCACGCAGGTTAGAAGATATGCATTTAAAGTATGGTGCAGCAGGTTGCCTCCCTGTAAAACAGCACGAATTTACAGAGAACGCTTTCCCAACTGGTGTTGGAAGAAGTCCACAACCGTGAATACCAACTTACGAAAGACGAATCGTTCGCGCCACAGAGAGCCGGTCAAGGTTCCCGCCAGAGACATGTCTGAACACCAACATTGAGGAGATGGTATTGGATCGTGTGGCCGACGACCCAGCAATAATTACCTGTCAACTTGCTCGTGAAACGGACATAGCAATGGATACAGTGTGGAGAGTACTGGTGTAACACGTATTACACCCCTGTAATAATGAATGTGTACAAGACTGGGACCGACGGATTTTGAGCCCCGCGTTTACTTCTTTCAAAGGCTTATCCACCGCAATGCTGTAGTGCCGAACTTCACACACTTTGTATTGTTCACGAATGAGGCCTCATTCACCCTTGATGGTAGTTTCAGACAGACACAACAGTCATGTCTGAAGTGAGGACAATCCCCACTTCATCCACATCGGTGGCCACCAGCAGAGATTCTCTGTCAACTTACGGGCGGGCATTGTCCAAGATCACCTAATGGAACCTCATTTGCTGCTCCCTGTTTGACTGGTCCACGTTACCTGGTGTTCCTGCGAGATGTGCAGGCATAGTTCTCGGAAACTGTACCCGTTGTTGTACGCGAAAGGATGTGTTTCCAACGCAATGGTGCACCAGCTCACTTTGATGTTAAACCTGCGAGCAATTGAACAACATGTACGTTCATCGTTGGATTGGAAGGGGAGGTTCTGTCCCACGGCCAGCGCGATCACTGCATCTCACACTATTGGACATTTTGCACCGGCGTTGCGTCAAGACGTTGGTGTAAGAAACGACAGAAGACCTGCCTACTAGGGTCTAAGCTGCCTTTCTACTGGTCCGAGAGACACCAGGCCGGCCGCTGTGGCCGAACACTTCTAGGCGCTTCAGTCCGGCACCACGCTGGTGTTACGGTCGCAGGTTCGAATCCTGCCTCGGGCATGGTTGTGTGTGATGTCCTTAGTTTAGTTAGGTTTAATTGGTTCTAAGTCTAGGGGACTGATGACCTCAGATGTTAAGTCCAATAGTGCTTAGAGCCATTTGAACAATTTTGACAGACACCAGAGATTTCTGAGAGAGTGCGGCAGAATTTCATGCGCCGTTGCAATGCGTGCATTGAGATTAGCGGTCGTCACTTTGAACAGCTACTATGAGCTACGTTGTTGTTATAGGGTGTATGCTGTGCATGTCCAAAACGACATTTAATATCTATTTCCGACCATTGAGTCTCAATCTCAATATAATCGGTTAAGGACCCACTATTACCTGTTTGACACAAAAGGTTTGACACACCCTGTATAAATAAGCGGTTGTACCCTAGGGCTCATCGGATACACTGATCGCAAATGATAGATATTGTATGGAGCACCTTTCTAGTACGAACTGCATAGGTTTCATTACTCTTAGCAGCAACGCAGTGTTGATGTACAGCTTTAGGCAGGCAAATCGAGGCTAGTTTCGTATGTACCAACACATTTGGCAGAACTAGAACTCCAGTTTCATTGTTTACTTCTATGAGAGAAGAGAATTAAGATTGGGATGATTAGTAAAGAGAATCAATAAATAATGTTATTGTAAAACTGACTGGAAACTGCTGAGACACCCAAAATAAAAAGTTTTTTGGTATTCTATTTTCTGCAATAAATACGTAAATATTCGTTTACGAATTAAGCAACTTTTTCTTGCTGCAGTGTTGCTACTTAACTTTGCAAACTCATTCCTCATTTTACATACAGGTCATCGTCAACAGATTTTTCTTGAGTAATACACATACACTACCTAATCAAAAGTATAGACATACCCATATGTAATGCGAAATCGACCACTAGATAACACGAGAGACCGACTCTCCAGTATAAAAGGAGACAGAAAGTATTGTGTTGCCACCAGAAAGGCAGTAACAGTAGAATGGGTCGGACATGAGAGCTCAGTGACTTCGAACATGGACTAGTCAGTGGATGTCGCCTGGGTAACAAGTCCATCACTGATATTTCGACTCTTCTGAAGCTGCCCAAGTAGACTGTTGGTGTGATCTAAAGTGGAATCGTGAAGGAACAACTAGGGTTAAACCAAGAGAAAGCCCACATCTCGTGGTCGTGCGGTAGCGTTCTCGCTTCCCACGCCCGGGTTCCCGGGTTCGATTCCCGGCGGGGCCAGGGATTTTCTCTGCCTCGTGGTGGCTGGGTGTTGTGTGCTGTCCTTAGGTTAGTTAGGTTTACGTGGTTGTAAGTTCTAGGGGACTTATGACCACAGCAGTTGAATCCCATAGTGCTCAGAGCCATTTTTGAAACCAAGAGAAGGATGACATATACTGAAGGATTGGGACCTTCTGATTTGCGGAGGGCGGTAGTCAGTGGAAAGAATCACTCGTGAGTTTCAAAGTGCTACCAGTAATTCAGCTAGCGGTGGTACAGTGGTCGAGCAGCTCCTCAAAAGCCACACATTTCAGTAGTCAGTGCTAAGCGACGCTTGACGTGGTGCAAAGAACGACCCCATTAAACAGTACATGGCTGGAACTGAGTGATTTGGAGTGGTGAATCACGCTAAGCCCTACGGTAATCCGATAGAAGGCTTTGTGTTTTGCGAATGCCTGGGGAATCTTAACCTGCATTCACATGTAGTGCCAACAGCGTTGCGTGGAGGAGATGGTGTTACGGTATGAGAGTGTTTTTCGTGGTTGGGGTATGGTCCTTTTATTGCTTCAGGAAAAGCTAAATGCTGAAGGTATCAACACATTACATAGTACTATGTACTTCGTACAGCAGATGAACAGTTCGGTGACGATTATGGTTTGTACCAGCTTCACAATGCACCCTGTCAAAACAGTACGTACGAGGCAGTGTTTTGTGGACAGTAACATTACTAAAATGGACTGTCCTGTCTAGAGTCCCAGACTGAACCCAATGGAACATCTTTGGGATGAGTTACAACACTGACTTAGCTCCAGACCCCAGCACCCAACATCATCACTCTCTCTGGTTTCGGTTCTTGAGGAAGAATGGGCTGCCCGCCCTCAGACTTTCAGATACCTCACTGAAAGTGTCCTCAGCAGAATTCAAGCCGTCATAAAGGCAGAGTGTGGCTATGCCTCATATTAACGTCCGCTAATAAGTATTCGCATTCTATGAATCAGATAGTGTAGAAATTATTGATTTAAAACATTTCGTGTCCTCCTTCCGCCGTTTAAAGTGCTGTCGATTACGATCTCGGCTTCACCCCCAGTCCGGTGTCTATGGAGGTTCCCGCAGCAATGAAGGGAACTTGTACGCTTGGGGTAGGGGGGGGGGGGGAGACGAGTGATGAAGCCGTGCGGGAAATCGGGGCTGCGGCGCGCCTTGCTGTGAGATGAGAGCGGCGCCCCGTGGCACCGACTCCACTCGTATTGACCGCGGCGATCGCCGACGCCGCCAATTTGCTGACCTCCGGCTCCAGCCGCGCGCATGCGCACATCGCGCCTCAATTTTAAGTTCCGCCTCCCGAACGCAGGGTCTCATTATTGGCAGCAACTTTTCGCCGCAAGGGCCGATGTACTGCGAGCGTACCACTTATACCAAACCACCGCAGAAAAAATTCAAACATTTACGCTATATTTAACAATAACACATTCGTAGTTGTGATGATTTATAAGAATACATCAATTATGAGCATTTGTTCACAGATCCGCACATATATTTGGAGTTATTACTAGATATCGGGTAAAGTAAATTGAATTGGAAGCATTTAGAAAATCCGAAATTTCGGAGATACCACGGATAAAATACAGGGAGAGGGAGGTACCTTCAACTTGTACAGAAACCAGACGTCAGTTACAAAAGCTGAAAGACGTGAAAGGGGAGCAGCAGTTGAGATGGGAGTGAAACACGGATGTAGACTCTTCCAATGTTACTCAGTTTTTACATACAGAAAGTTGTGAAGGAAATCATGGACAAATTTTGAAAGGGAGAAGAAATAATAAATTCGAGGTACACCGACGTCATTCAGCCACAGATGGCAAAGGGCTTGGACGAGCAGTTGAGTGGAATTGATAATGTCTTTAACCGATGCAACACGATGAATACCGACAAAAGTGAAACAAGGGTAATGCATTGCAGTAGTTTCACATTAAGCGATGCTGAGGAAACAAGATTAGGAAACGAGACACTAAAATTAGCGGATGAGTTTAGCTACTAGGGCGACAAAATAACTCAAAAAAATTTGTTAACACCCAGGACAATTTTAAACGTTAGGGAGTATTTCCCAAAGGTGTTTTTCATGACTGTAACCTTGTGTATGTGTGAAACATACAGTTCTGACAAGAATACAAGAGAAATTTTTGAAATATGGTGCTATAAAAGAATACTGAAGATTAGATGAATACAGAATAGCTAATAAAGACGAACTGAAACGAAAAGTGGAGAAAAGAAAAGTATGTTACAACCTGAATAAAAGAAGGGGATGTTTTGTTGGATTCGTCCTGCGCATCAAGGTGAAATACACTATGTGATCAAAAGTATCCGGACTCCCCCAAAAACATACGTTTTTCATATTAGGTGCAGTGTGCTTTCACCTACTGCCAGGTATTCCATATCAGCGACCTCAGTAGTCATTAGACATCGTGAGAAGGCAGAATGGGGCGCTCCGCGGAACTCACGGACTTCGAACGTGGTCAGGTGAGTGGGTGTCACTTGTGTCATACGTCTGTACGCGAGATTTCCACACCCCTAAACATCCCTAGGTCCACTGTTTCCGATTTGATAGTGAAGTGGGAACGTGAAGGGACACGTACAGCACAAAAGCGATCAGGCGGACCTCATCTGTTGACTGACAGAAAGCCTTGAATACTAATTCTCTTCGAATTAAAGATATGCTCTTTAATGATTGCACACTTGACAGAATCCCCTGGTTCAGAAAACTAAGGCTATTCTTGGCTCTAAAGTCTAGTTAATGCTTGCTCGATTTTCTGTTGAACAATTTTGACTAAGTCTCGTAGTTATTCGGCAGAAGCTATGAATGATACTTTTCAGAAAACTTTATAAAAGTAATTACTTGCACTTTCGTAAACCACCCAGAGTCTGCACGTGTGCTAATGCATCAGTGGGTGAGAGGAGGTGACAGTCGTCATGTTGCTGTAGATATGAAAAAGAAAGTTTCCTACAATAGTGTTTGCAGGTTCTAACTATCCGCCACGCGGGATTCACTGAGCGGTCTTGGGCGCTGCAGTCATGGACTGTGTGGCTGGTCCCGGCGGAGTATCGAGTCCTCCCTCGGTCATGGGTGTGTGTGTTTGTCCTTAGGATAATTTAGGTTAAGTAGTGTGTAAGCTTAGGGACTGATGACCTTAGCAGTTAAGATTTCACACAAATTTTGAACATTTTTCTAACTATCCACACTTTCTTTATCGATCGTCGAAATATTTTGGGTAAGATTCCGTCAGTCAAATTGAAACTCGAGTATACTTTTGTGAATAATTAACAAAAAAATATTGCGAAAAAGGCAGTACACTTTTGCCCTACATCATCGATGTGATTCCTTTCATAGCTAGAGCACATTAATTATCTGTTATTAATATGAATTGAAAATTATGTAATGGCGACTGCCAACAACGCCTAGACTATATAAAAGAATCTAGTCCTAAGACACTGCCCGCCTGTTTCAAGTTCTCGAAGAGAAGTAATTCTACCTCAGTTCCATTTTAATGAATTCTCATTTCACGGAGTAACTGCTGAGCTGTGATGAAAAATGCTCAGGTTTCAATTATCTATCGAACCTGATAATAGTGATTTCCCTAAATCACTCCAGGCAAATGCCGGGATGGTTCCTCTGAAAGGGCACGGCCGACTTCCTTCCCCATCCTTCCCTCATCCGATGAGACCGATGACCACCCTGTCTGGTCTCCTTCCCCAAAAACAACCAACCAACCTGATAATACACTCCTGGAAATTGAAATAAGAACACCGTGAATTCATTGTCCCAGGAAGGGGAAACTCTATTGACACATTCCTGGGGTCAGATACATCACATGATCACACTGACAGAACCACAGGCACATAGACACAGGCAACAGAGCATGCACAATGTCGGCGCTAGTACAGTGTATATCCACCTTTCGCAGCAATGCAGGCTGCTATTCTCCCATGGAGACGATCGTAGAGATGCTGGATGTAGTCCTGTGGAACGGCTTGCCATGCCATTTCCACCTGGCGCCTCAGTTGGACCAGCGTTCGTGCTGGACGTGCAGACCGCGTGAGACGACGCTTCATCCAGTCCCAAACATGCTCAATGGGGGACAGATCCGGAGATCTTGCTGGCCAGGGTAGTTGACTTACACCTTCTAGAGCACGTTGGGTGGCACGGGATACATGCGGACGTGCATTGTCCTGTTGGAACAGCAAGTTCCCTTGCCGGTCTAGGAATGGTAGAACGATGGGTTCGATGACGGTTTGGATGTACCGTGCACTATTCAGTGTCCCCTCGACGATCACCAGTGGTGTACGGCCAGTGTAGGAGATCGCTCCCCACACCATGATGCCGGGCGTTGGCCCTGTGTGCCTCGGTCGTATGCAGTCCTGATTGTGGCGCTCACCTGCACGGCGCCAAACACGCATACGACTATCATTGGCACCAAGGCAGAAGCGACTCTCATCGCTGAAGACGACACGTCTCCATTCGTCCCTCCATTCACGCCTGTCGCGACACCACTGGAGGCGGGCTGCACGATGTTGGGGCGTGAGCGGAAGACGGGCTAACGGTGTGCGGGACCGTAGCCCAGCTTCATGGAGACGGTTGCGAATGGTCCTCGCCGATACCCCAGGAGCAACAGTGTCCCTAATTTGCTGGGAAGTGGCGGTGCGGTCCCCTACGGCACTGCGTAGGATCCTACGGTCTTGGCGTGCATCCGTGCGTCGCTGCGGTCCGGTCCCAGGTCGACGGGCACGTGCACCTTCCGCCGACCACTGGCGACAACATCGATGTACTGTGGAGACCTCACGCCCCACGTGTTGAGCAATTCGGCGGTACGTCCACCCGGCCTCCCGCATGCCCACTATACGCCCTCGCTCAAAGTCCGTCAACTGCACATACGGTTCACGTCCACGCTGTCGCGGCATGCTACCAGTGTTAAAGACTGCGATGGAGCTCCGTATGCCACGGCAAACTGGCTGACACTGACGGCGGCGGTGCACAAATGCTGCGCAGCTAGCGCCATTCGACGGCCAACACCGCGGTTCCTGGTGTGTCCGCTGTGCCGTGCGTGTGATCATTGCTTGTACAGCCCTCTCGCAGTGTCCGGAGCAAGTATGGTGGGTCTGACACACCGGTGTCAATGTGTTCTTTTTTCCATTTCCAGGAGTGTATTTAGGCGACTGCGCGTCATGAAATTTAGTGGTGGGTGAATCGTTTAAGGAAAATGGCGGGATGGCTGCTTCAGAAAACGACGGTCGATTTCCTTCCACATCCTTCTCCATTTTGAGCTGGAGTACTGTCTCTAATCAACTCATCCTCGATGGGGCGTTAAACTTTAACTCTTCTTTCCTGGTGGGGTCAAGGATTTTCACGTGCCTCGAGACGACTAAGTGTTTGTGTTGGCCTCATCATATCATCATCATTCGTGAAAGTGGCGAGATTGGACCGAGCAATAGTTGGGATTTTGTACGGTCGCTGATAACCGCGCAGTTGAGCGCTCCACAAAGCAACATCATCATCATCATCATCATCATCTTTCCTAGTAAAAGGACACTGTCCAGTCGCATTAATTTGACCACTTGTCAAAAGGCTGAACATCCACCTTTTGCAGCGCAGACCGCTGCAAGATGCGCAGGAAGAGTCAGTGATGTTGTGGAAGGTACCAACAGAGATATGGATCCATGCCGACTGCAACGCCGTGTCTCGGTTGAGTATCCCTGGTGCCTACAGCCCGGTTGAGGTGTTCCCACAGATTCTCTATTGGGTTGAAATCTGGGAAGTTCGGTGACCAGGGAAAAACGTTAAACTCATCCTGGTGCTCTTCGAACTTCGCACGTACACTGCCGGCTGTCATACTCATCATATTCTGACGAAGTTTCGAAATAAATATACGGACATCCGCAATATCTCGGCATTACTTCATACACTGAAGAGACTTAGAAACTGGTACAGCTGCCAAATATCGTGTAAGGCCCCCGAGAGCATGCAGAAGTGTCGCAACGCGACGTGGCATGGACTCGACTAATGTCTGAAGTAATTCTGGAGGGAATTTACACCATTAATCCTGCAGGGCTGTCCATAAATCCGTAAGAGTACGAGGAGGTGGAGATCTCTTCTGTACAGCACGTTCCAAGAGATCCCAGATATGCTCAATAATTACAGAGCCTCCACCAGCTTGAACAGTCCCCTGACTGACACGCAGGTTCCATGGATTCATGAATTTGTCACCATACCTGTACACTTCCATCCGCCCTACAAAATTTGAAACGAGACTCGTCCGACCAGGCAATATGTTTCCTGTCATCAACAGTCCAATGTCGGTGTTGACGGGCCCAGAGGTGGCGAAAAGCTTTGCGTCGTGCAGTCATCAAGGGTACATGAGTGGGCCTTCGGCTCCGAAAGCCCTTGTCGATGATGTTTCGTTGAGTGGTTCGCACACTGACACTTGTTGATGGCCCAGCACTGAAATCTGCAGCTGCTTGCGGAAGGGTTGCACTTCGGTCACGTTGAACGATTCTCTTCAGTCGTCGTTGGTCCCGTTCTTGCGGGATCTTTTCTCGGCCGCAGCGATGTCAGAGATTTGATGTTTTACCGGATTTCTGAGAATCACGGTACACTCGTGAAATGGTCGTACGGGAAAATCCCCACTTCATCGCTGTCTCGGAGATACTGCGCCCCGTCGCTCGTGCGCCGGCTGTAACACCACATTCAAACTCACTTAAATCTTGATATCCTGCGCCAGACATTTGTTGACTTATATAGGCGTTGCCGACTGCGGGGTCGTATTGTGCCTGTTTACATATCTCTGTATTTGAATACGCATGCCTATACCAGTTTCTTTGGCGCTTCAGTGTAAGATGATGAGTAAGACCCTTTGCGAAACGTTGTGGCGTCTCAGCGCAAGTACCCGCCTGGAAACCCGAAAGCTTTTCATCATCTGTCAGGGTGGTCAGATAGTACGATACGAATTTAAATTATAGCAGAAGACGAGATTATTACGCTTTGTTAAAGTTGCGACATCTACGAAGTTTCTGATGCAAACAGATCGGGTACACAACAGACACATCTTAACTAGGTCCTCAGTGAAGACATATAGGTACAGCTGTTGGAAAGATATACTTTGTAAAGTGAATTTTACTTGTCCTTTGGCCATTTTCCAGTACTTGGATATATTTGTTAGCTATTTGAAGGTGTTGTTATATTCCATTAAATTGGCAGTGTTTTTCCTGCATCTATTTTACGAGCTTAGAGGCAACAAACGCATCCGGGTATATGAAACTGGTCTAAAGCTGCAATTATACAATGGTACGAAATTCAAATAAAAATCAACAGTTGCATGAATCATGGAGTCATTCAGATTTTGTAGGTAAACATGATTATGCTAGTGGTTTGAACCTTTTGAAATACCGACCATATTTTTCGTTGCGTGCCAGTCATAATTTTGGCAGAAGAAAGAAAATCATTGAAATACTTACTACGTGAAAGTAAGTGTTCGTTATAATTCTGGTAACAGCTTAAAAGATTTTTACGAGAAAGGTATTTTATCTTTGAAAGCCCGTTGAAAAGTTACGACCAACCGTTTGCGAAAGCTTGTGTTCCTCTCTCTCTCTCTCTCTCTCTCTCTCTCCCTCTCTCTCTCTCTCTCTCTCTCTCTCTCTCTCTCTCTCTCACTCTGTTCAGTTTTGCTTGTGCAGTTTGGCACGATTCTGTTATAATGCACACAGGATCTTCATTTCTTTCATCGTGCATAATTAGATTTGCTATCAGAATACCGCGGACTTAACAAGCGCTTACATCATGTGTTTCCACTTAATGCGGCACATGCAGCAGTTGATGGATATTCGCAACACAGTGATATGAATACTGTTGTTATCATCTGAGGTTGGATTCTGACCGAAAATAGTTACAGTGAAAAGATTAAAGTTTTCCATTACATCTGCAATTTTTTAACCACGCTGAATGAGATATTAGCCATAGGTCTCATAGAGATCTATCATGGATAAAAGACTGCCACGGCCTTCTCGTCCCGCTTTGTACAAAAGTCTTAATTAACAGAAGAGATATCCTTTTTCGTTAACAAGTTCTCACCAATGTCGCAAACAACTTATTCTGCCTCTCATATTTAAATTTCGTTTTGGAATTCCGGTTTTTTTCAGTGTAAAGATGGAAATAATTTTCAGTAAACTAATTAAAAAAAGAAGAAAAATGCAAAGAAGTATACAGGCATATAGAATTCGGCTCCACATTTATGCACGATAACTACTCAACGACCGTATCATAAATAATGTCCCTTCTTATTAGAACGGTTTCCTCAATAGTTTATACTGCACCAAGGATAAGATATGCGGAGGTTGCTGCCTGATGTTTTATTGCTCTTTGTGCGCTTTAGTGTGTTAGGCACTCGTTGATATTCAAATGTCTTTGCATTAACCCACTCGCAGCTCTTGAAACTGACAGTTTCTTCTTTTCAATAGTACGTGAAGTTTAAAGACATAGTATTATCACTTTACAAAGCGTCCTCTCGTCTGTCTACCTCTTTTTAAATTTGAAACTTTGACCATTTGTGGAAAACATGTCGTTTTTATTTTTTTCTATGTTTTACGTCGTTGTCTGAGGGAAGCAGGTAAATAAATGGACGTTTCGCGCCTTGCCGAATTTCCGACCTTAACAAACTGCGCCCGGCTGTTGGGACGTTTAACGGCTGTGCACTGTGTGGGCCGCATTATAATACTAACGAGCCTATGAGTGTCTCCGCTGCTTGCCTATTTTTTCCAGACCTCATTTTCCATTTCCACTCTTGAGAGTCAGTTGTAAAAACGAAATTAACTGCACCTTCTTTTGGTCATTTGTAAAGACGTAAAATAAACGAACTCGTTTTCAGTTTCTTTCAACGGCTGGCCATCAGTTCCTCTGTTTATACTTTCATTGAATATAAGGGACTTTTTGCCAAATAGACTAAATCTGTTAGCACCTGTTTGACTTTTTTTATAGAAGTCGCTGAAATAATCTGATCTGAATCTGACATCACAGGTTTTATACATAGATAAATATTTCAAATTCGTACAGGAATTATAAACGTGTACACATTTGCAAGATTCATAGTAAAAATATTACGAACATCTATTCTTTAATAATGTAAGGACAAAAAAATTTCAATAGTGTTTCTGTATCTATTACTAGTAATCATGTTGATGTCCTTCCGCAGGTCATACGTAACCAAGAGTTGGTAACCATTTAAATACGCCTATTAATTCATTCTGAAACCACACACACAAACACACACACACGCACACACACACACACACACACACACACATACATACACAGACAGAGAGAGAAAATTTCATGAATACCATAGTTATTGAATGAGTCAAAGGTGACACAGTCTTGCCTCGCTGTCCAGTTCTTTATATAAGTAAACTACATACGAATGCAGGCCATTTCCACACACAACAACTGACTTTTATAAGAAATGTACTGCTATTTCTAGAAAAGCTTTCACTATTACATTTTTGAGTAAATTCTACATCTACATCTACATGATTACTCTGCTATTCACAATAAAGTGCCTGCGATAGGGTTCAATGAATCACCTTCAAGCTGTCTCTCTACCGTTCCACTCTCGAACGGCGCGCGGGAAAAACGAGCACTTCAATTTTTCTGTGCGAGCCTTGTTTTCTCTTATTTTATTGTGAAGATCATTTCTACCTATGTAGGTGAGTGCCAACAGAATGTTTTCGCAACGGAGGAGAAAACTGGTGATAGAAATTTCGTGAGAAAATCCCGTCGCAACGAAAAACGCCTTTGTTTTGATGATTGCCACTCCACTTCACGTATCATGTCTGTGGCACTATCTCCCCTATTTCGCGATAATACAAAACAAGCCGCCCTTCTTTATACTTTTTCGATGTCATCCGTCAGTCCCACCTGATGCGGATCCCACACTGCACAGCAATACTCCAGAATAGGACGGACAAGCGTGGTGTAAGCAGTCTCTTTAATAGACCTGTTGCACCTTCGAAGTGTTCTGCCAATGAGTCGCAGTCTTTGGTTTGCTCTACCCACAACATTATCTGTGTGATCGTTCCAATTTAGGTTGTTTGTAATTGTAATCCCTAAGTATTTAGTTGAAATTAGTGGGTACATTCCAACATGTGGATCCTATGACAGTTACCGGAACTTTCTCTATTTTTTGCCTCAGGAGCGCTGCCTCTTAATTCGGTCTGAGAGAAAATGCTTGCAGTCACAATTGTTAATTTTAAAGATGTATCATCCCCAAAAAATCAGATAGGTCATAGCAAGCATGTTTAGTGAGAAATGCCTTTACTTTATTGTTGATGGCTATACCTCTTTTATTTCTTACTTGACACTGGTTCGTTGGCTATGGGATAAGCGTCCCACTACAAGAATAAAGTTTAGTGGTCCAATTTTCAGTATTTCTCGGGATTTTTGTTACCTATGGCTTTTTTCGGCTAAGTATGTTATCTGTTTACGTGAAGAATACTGAGCTTACTGTGTTGTTTTAAAATGTAGATTGACCTGTAACTGACTGGGTAACTCAGTTCGAACATGGTAGGAATCACAGATCGTTCACCGCAAAAAGGACAGCGTCTAGTAACGCAGTGTAGGGTTCAGACAATTTTCGGGTTAACAGCAGCTTTACCTTACTGCTCTGCTAAGTATGTCTCCCCACCAGTGGTTTTCTTAGGGGGTGTAGACACAACATGAAGACTGCGGATGCCAATAATACTGGGACTGTGTACGTGAAGATTCATCTGAAAGAAATCTGGTTCATTGCTGTAGACTTAATAAGTGAGTGCTCAGATACACCTGCCATGCCAAAGAAGGTAGTCATGGTACTTTTAAGACACCCTCAAAGAACGTCCAGTTACTACACTCCTGGAAATTGAAATAAGAACACCGTGAATTCATTGTCTCAGGAAGGGGAAACTTTATTGACACATTCCTGGGGTCAGATACATCACATGATCACACTGACAGAACCACAGGCACATAGACACAGGCAACAGAGCATGCACAATGTCGGCACTAGTACAGTGTATATCCACCTTTCGCAGCAATGCAGGCTGCTATTCTCCCATGGAGACGATCGTAGAGATGCTGGATGTAGTCCTGTGGAACGGCTTGCCATGCCATTTCCACCTGGCGCCTCAGTTGGACCAGCGTTCGTGTTGGACGTGCAGACCGCGTGAGACGACGCTTCATCCAGTCCCAAACATGCTCAATGGGGGACAGATCCGGAGATCTTGCTGGCCAGGGTAGTTGACTTACACCTTCTAGAGCACGTTGGGTGGCACGGGATACATGCGGACGTGCATTGTCCTGTTGGAACAGCAAGTTCCCTTGCCGGTCTAGGAATGGAGGATGAGGAGGAGATTAGTGTTTAACGTCCCGTCGACAACGAGGTCATTAGAGACGGAGCGCAAGCTCGGGTGAGGGAAGGATGGGGAAGGAAATCGGCCGTGCCCTTTCAAAGGAACCATCCCGGCATTTGCCTGTAGCGATTTAGGGAAATCACGGAAAACCTAAATCAGGATGGCCGGAGACGGGATTGAACCGTCGTCCTCCCGAATGCGAGTCCAGTGTGCTAACCAGGTCTAGGAATGGTAGAACAATGGGTTCGATGACGGTTTGGATGTACCGTGCACTATTCAGTGTCCCCTCGACGATCACCAGTGGTGTACGGCCAGTGTAGGAGATCGCTCCCCACACCATGATGCCGGGCGTTGGCCCTGTGTGCCTCGGTCGTATGCAGTCCTGATTGTGGCGCTCACCTGCACGGCGCCAAACACGCATACGACTATCATTGGCACCAAGGCAGAAGCGACTCTCATCGCTGAAGACGACACGTCTCCATTCGTCCCTCCATTCACGCCTGTCGCGACACCACTGGAGGCGGGCTGCACGATGTTGGGGCGTGAGCGGAAGACGGGCTAACGGTGTGCGGGACCGTAGCCCAGCTTCATGGAGACGGTTGCGAATGGTCCTCGCCGATACCCCAGGAGCAACAGTGTCCCTAATTTGCTGGGAAGTGGCGGTGCGGTCCCCTACGGCACTGCGTAGGATCCTACGGTCTTGGCGTGCATCCGTGCGTCGCTGCGGTCCGGTCCCAGGTCGACGGGCACGTGCACCTTCCGCCGACCACTGGCGACAACATCGATGTACTGTGGAGACCTCACGCCCCACGTGTTGAGCAATTCGGCGGTACGTCCACCCGGCCTCCCGCATGCCCACTATACGCCCTCGCTCAAAGTCCGTCAACTGCACATACGGTTCACGTCCACGCTGTCGCGGCGTGCTACCAGTGTTAAAGACTGCGATGGAGCTCCGTATGCCACGGCAAACTGGCTGACACTGACGGCGGCGGTGCACAAATGCTGCGCAGCTAGCGCCATTCGACGGCCAACACCGCGGTTCCTGGTGTGTCCGCTGTGCCGTGCGTGTGATCATTGCTTGTACAGCCCTCTCGCAGTGTCCGGAGCAAGTATGGTGGGTCTGACACACCGGTGTCAATGTGTTCTTTTTTCCATTTCCAGGAGTGTATATAAGACTTTCATAATGCTTCTCTAGAATAGCACTCTGTTAAAAAATAAAAGAATTCGAAATGAGACGCACCCTTTTAAATGACATGTACAGCATATACAGGCTAGCAATTATTAAACCATATGAACAAAAATGTAAATTAGTTACAAACTACGGCGTGCAAGCACTTTATTCGACATGTAAATGTCACTACAGATATTCGGATTGAGGTTAAGACATGTTCGATATGCCTGCCATCATTGGTGATGATACGGCGCAGACGAATAGTGAATTTCTGCACGACCCGCTGAAGTGTCACAGCGTCGATGCTGTCGATGACCTCCTGAATGGCTGTTTTCAGGTCAGCAATGGTTTTGGGGCTACTGCTGCATACCTTGTTTCTAATATAGCCCCACAAAAGGGAGTCTCATGTGTTCAGACACGGAGAATATGGCGGCCAATCGAGCCATGACTGTGGCTTCTGGGTACCACAGAGCCAGAATGCGGTCCCCAAAGTGCTCCTGCAGGACGTCAAACACCCTCCTGCTTCGATGGGATCGCACTCTGTCTTGCATGAGCCACATCTTGTCGAAATGAGGGTCACTTTTGGTAATAGGGATGAAATCTTCTTCCAATCCTTCACGTACATTTCGGTAGTGACCGTACCATCAAGGAATATCACACCAATTATTCTGTTACTGAACGTTGCACACCACATGGTCATCCATTGAGGGTGAAGAGACTTCTCGATCCTGAAATGCGGATTCTCAGTCTCCAAATGCGCCATTTTTGCTTTTTGACGAACCCATCCAAATGAAAGTGGGCTTCGTCGCTAAACCAAATCATACATGCCATACTAATTCCGCTCATGCCCCGAGGCCAAGCGTGCGGCCGACCGGTGTGGCCGACCGGTTCTAGGCGCTTCAGTCTGGACCCACGTGACCGCTACGGTCGCAGCTTCGAATCCTGCCTCGGGCATGGATGTTTGTGATGTCCTTAGGTTAGTTAAGTTTAAGCAGTTCTAAGTTCTAGGGGACTGATGACCACAGATGTTAAGTCCCATAGTGCTCAGAGCCATTTGAACCATTTTTTGAACCAAGCGTGCGGTTTGAACGTCCTATCGCAAACCGTTCAGAAGTTGCGACGATTTTATTTCATATAGTTCAATTATTGCCACTCTCTACATTTATTGACAAAAAAGTAAAGCATTCAGAAGACATGGGTCGTATGTCAACGCAACTTCATACATGTACAACCATTGGCGGGTATGTAAATGGTTAGATTTGCAGTTCGCTGAGACAGGTAGCATGGGCAGCGGTGTGTATTAGAGTTGTTCAAGTTTGGTGTTGTTACCAGCCGGCCGAAGTGGCCGAGCGGTTCTAGGCGCTACAGTCTGGAACCTCGCGACCGCTACGGTCGCAGATTCAAATCCTGCCTCGGGCATGGATGTGTGTGATGTCCTTAGGTTAGTCAGGTTTAAGTAGTTCTAAGTTATAGGGGACTGATGACCTCAGAAGTTAAGTCCCACAGTGCTCAGAACCATTTGAACCATTTTTTGTTGTTACCATACCTGGTAGGGTATATCAGGGATCCCTGTGAAGGGCACGGAGATGCTGCGTACTCGAGTGAGAGAGCACTATCAGCACCTGATAGAGTTTGAGAGGGTCTTCATTCTAGGTCTCCATTTGGCCTGCTGGTCGAATCGTGTTGTATCCAGATTTGTGGACCATTCAGGTGTGACAGTGGCCCGATAATGCACTGGACGGGAACGTGAGGGCACACATGCTCGTCATCAAGGTTCCATTCGACCAAGTCTGACCCTCACTGGGGAGAATCACAGTATTGTGCACCAAGCACTTCGTAACCTCCTCGCGTTTGCGCTTGCCATCTGAAAATAAGTAATGGACTCCCTCCAACAACAGTCTGTGTTCTCTCTCACCATTGGTTGGAAACTAGCAGCAACCAGACTAGGGAATTACCGTCCCATGCTTAGACTTCCGTCAACACCACAACACAAACGGTTGTATTTTGAGTGGTGCCGTTTCCAGAAAGCTTAAGCTTGGACTGCTGATGAATGGCGTCATGTTGTGTTGAACGATGAATAGCGGTTCTACACTACCCCAGATGACCACCGTTGGTGGGTATGGTGGCGACCTGACGAGAGGTCTCATTCTTCCAGTGTTTTGAAAAAACACAGTGGTGTTTACTTATGGCGTCATGGTGTGGGAAACCATCGGTTACGACTTCAGGTCACAGCTGGTAGTGATCGAGGGAACTCTGACGGCACAACGGTACGTCAGTAACATCCTGCACACGAGAATTAGCTCACACGTGGCATTACCGTGGAGCCGTTTTTCAACAGGGCAATGCTGGTCCACATATGGCATGTGTCTGTATGAACCGTCTGCGTGATGTTGAGGTACTCTGGTGTCAGGCAAGATCCTCAGATCTGTCCGTGACAGTCTTCGGGTTATCAAGGACTAGTTCCAGCAGTTATGGGTCTGCTTGTCTCAGGAGAGAATAGAATTGCTTTCAGATTCCCTTCCCAAATGAATCAGCGGATGCAACATCTACTGATAAGTGGGCCCATACTGCCAAGTTGTTTGTAAATTTGACTCGATTTTTAATCAGTTAAATAACATCACATACTCTCTCAAAGTGTGAAGTTTCATTTCGTTTCCTCCTTCCTTTCTGGGTGTTTCACCTTTTGTGTTAGGCAGTACATATTTCTAACATGAACAGACTCCATGATGACTTTGACTGTGCGTTGTCCGTTCATTTAAAACATTCTTATTTCCGAGTGGAAGATTTTTTTGAGTTTAACTACACGGACACTGCTTGCTTACATCCTATTAATATGATGCTTGAGTGATTGGTATGAAAGTTATAAACGGAAATAGATATGACGCGTCTTCTGTACTAAGTGTCTGAGTACTTATATACTGCTCTTCCGGAAAACAAACATATACGAATCGTACCTTCGATCTTTTTCATTATTTCAATTATTTGAAGCCTGTATGTTCCACAAACAGATGTGCAATATGCGAGTATGTGTAGCATAATACTCGCTACGCCGCTTGTGAAGCTCGAACAAGAAAGTTGTCTCCAGCTGAATGGACGTAGTCGTTGCATTTCGTAGTTCACACATCGGTCATACCGAAGTAATTTACAAAAGTGTGTGTAGTTACAAACCTATCGCTAATGATTCACTCAAAACAAATAGGGTCTTTCAAGAGACTATGCAAATTACTTTACAGCTGTTACACACATGTAGCAAGTAGTCTCTGGCCATCTCACCGCACGCTGTCTATACCACACCAGCATTCGGAGCTGAATGTACACTGCTGGCCATTAAAATTGCTACACCACGAAGATGACGTGCTACAGACGCGAAATTTAACCCACAGCAAGAAGATGCTGTGATATTCAAATGATTAGCTTTTCAGAGCATTCACACAAGGTTGGCGCCGGTGGCGACACCTACAACGTGCTGACATGAGGAAAGTTTCCAACCGATTTCTCATACACAAACAGCAGTTGGCCGGCGTTGACTGGTGAAACGTTGTTGTGATGCCTCGTGTAAGGAGGTGAAATGAGTACCATTACGTTTCCGACTTCGATAAATGTCGGACTGTAGCCTATCGCGATTGCGGTTTATCGTATCGCGACATTGCTGCTAGCGTTCGTCGACACCCAGTGACTGTTAGCAGAATATGGAATCGGTGGGTTCAGAAGGGTAATACGGAACGCCGTGCTGGATCCCAACGGCCTCGTATCACTAGCAGTCGAGATGACAGGCATCTTATCCGCATGGCTGTAACGGATCGTGCAGTCACGTCTCGATCCCTGAGTCAACAGATGGGGACGTTTGCAAGACAACAACCATATGCGTGAACAGTTCGTTGACGTTTGCAGCAGCATGGACTATCAGCTCGGAGACCACGGCTGCGGTTACTCTTGACGCTGCATCACAGACAGGAGCGCCTGCGATGGTGTACTCAACGAAGAACCTGGGTGCACGAACGGCAAAACGTCATTTTTTCGGATGAATCCAGGTTCTGTTTACAGCATCATGATGGTCGCATCCGTGTTTGGCGACATCGCGGTGAACGCACATTGGAAGCGTGTATTCGTCATCGCCATACTGGGGTATCACCCGGCGTGATGGTATGGGGTGCCACTGGTTACACGTCTCGGTCACCTCTTGTTCGCATTGACGGCACTTTGAACAGTCGACGTTACATTTCAGATGTGTTACGACCCGTGGCTCTACCCTCCATTCGATTCCTGCGAAACCCTACATTTCAGCAGGATAATGCACGACCGCATGTTGCAGGTCCTGTACGGGCCTTTCTGGATACAGAAAATATTCGACTGCTGCCCTGGCCAACACATTTTCCAGATCTCTCACCAATTGAAAACGTCTAGTCAATGGTGGCCGAGCAACTGGCTCGTCACAATACGCCAGTCACTACTCTTGATGAACTGTGGTATCGTGTTGAAGCTGCATGGGCAGCTGTACCTGTACATGCCATCCAAGTTCTGTTTGACTCAATGCCCAGGCATCGTTATTATGGCCAGAGGTGGTTGTTCTGGGTACTGATTTCTCAGGATCTAAGCACCCAAACTGAGTGAAAATGTAATCAAATGTCAGTTCTTGTATAATATATTTGTCCAATGAATATCCGTTTACCATTTACATTTCTTCTTGGTGTAGCAATTGTAATGGCCAGTAGTGTATATAGTAGTTACGAGAACAGACTCGTATTCTTAAGTGTGAGATGGTATTCGAAAATGGCTTAATGCAAATTCGGAGAAATTACTCGTACCTTTGAAATCGATACGACTGCTTTCCTTCGGCTTGCTTCTGCGATCCGTAACGATTTTGTAGTCTACAGAATGTCAAACCTTAGTCTTCGTTTTCCATGTAAATTTTCAGTTATGTTAGTATGTTTTGGAAACGCCAGGCAGTCATTAAATCCAACGATCCCCTGGCATACTTAAGGAACTAAGTAACAGGATTGGCTGAACGCGAAAGCGTGCTGCACTAACTAATCACGAGACACCCTGATTATCTGTTGCAGAGGAATTCCCTTGCGTACCACTTACGGGGACCTTTGAATCTCGACGAGAGGTTGTTTGACACAGCATTCTTGGTCGTAGTGCTACTAAGAAACCACTGACCATAATAATGAGTACGTAATATGCTGTAAACAAGGCCGTGATTGTCTGTGGAGCAGTGGATGTGGATTTTATAATGTAATGACACACAGTTCAGGGCATAGCTCTCAGATGATGGGCATGCGGCAATCTATCGAATGCCTGGTGAGTGATATTTACCAGCACGTTTTACGAGAAACGGTGGAGGCTATGATCTGCGTTTGTTCCATGGGGTTTGTGATTGTACCATTAGACTCAGTCTATGGCAAAATTAACGCAGATGTTATGAAAAAATATTTAGACAACTCAAAACTTACCACACTCCAGGAACAGTCTGTATTATTTTCTTTGTCAGCATGATAATTTTCCTGCCAAAAAGCAAATACTTTTGTCATGGTTCAAAAAAGCTGGGCACAGATTGGCCGTCACATAACCCAAGCCTGACCCATACCAAACATATCTCGATTCAGCATTCTTCAGAAAAAAAAGTTCGGTAATCCGTGGATTAGAACTTAGGTAAATGTCTTATCCGAAGACTGAAAACTATAACTGGAACAATTAAAAGTCCTATACGCTATTACACTCCTGGAAATGGAAAAAAGAACACATTGACACCGGTGTGTCAGACCCACCATACTTGCTCCGGACACTGCGAGAGGGCTGTACAAGCAATGATCACACGCACGGCACAGCGTACACACCAGGAACCGCGGTGTTGGCCGTCGAATGGCGCTAGCTGCGCAGCATTTGTGCACCGCCGCCGTCAGTGTCAGCCAGTTTGCCGTGGCATACGGAGCTCCATCGCAGTCTTCAACACTGGTAGCATGCCGCGACAGCGTGGACGTGAACCGTATGTGCAGTTGACGGACTTTGAGCGAGGGCGTATAGTGGGCATGCGGGAGGCCGGGTGGACGTACCGCCGAATTGCTCAACACGTGGGGCGTGAGATCTCCACAGTACATCGATGTTGTCGCCAGTGGTCGGCGGAAGGTGCACGTGCCCGTCGACCTGGGACCGGACTGCAGCGACGCACGGATGCACGCCAAGACCGTAGGATCCTACGCAGTGCCGTAGGGGACCGCACCGCCACTTCCCAGCAAATTAGGGACACTGTTGCTCCTGGGGTATCGGCGAGGACCATTCGCAACCGTCTCCATGAAGCTGGGCTACGGTCCCGCACACCGTTAGGCCGTCTTCCGCTCACGCCCCAACATCGTGCAGCCCGCCTCTAGTGGTGTCGCGACAGGCGTGAATGGAGGGACGAATGGAGACGTGTCGTCTTCAGCGATGAGAGTCGCTTCTGCCTTGGTGCCAATGATGGTCGTATGCGTGTTTGGCGCCGTGCAGATGAGCGCCACAATCAGGACTGCATACGACCGAGGCACACAGGGCCAACACCCGGCATCATGGTGTGGGGAGCGATCTCCTACACTGGCCGTACACCACTGGTGATCGTCGAGGGGACACTGAATAGTGCACGGTACATCCTAACCGTCATCGAACCCATCGTTCTACCATTCCTAGACCGGCAAGGGAACTTGCTGTTCCAACAGGACAATGCACGTCCGCATGTATCCCGTGCCACCCAACGTGCTCTAGAAAGTGTAAGTCAACTACCCTGGCCAGCAACATCTCCGGATCTGTCCCCCATTGAGCATGTTTGGGACTGGATGAAGCGTCGTCTCACGCGGGCTGCACGTCCAGCACGAACGCTGGTCCAACTGAGGCGCCAGGTGGAAATGGCATGGCAAGCCGTTCCACAGGACTACATCCAGCATCTCTACGATCGTCTCCATGGGAGAATAGCAGCCTGCATTGCTGCGAAAGGTGGATATACACTGTACTAGTGCCGACATTGTGCATGCTCTGTTGCCTGTGTCTATGTGCCTGTGGTTCTGTCAGTGTGATCATGTGATGTATCTGACCCCAGGAATGTGTCAATAAAGTTTCCCCTTCCTGGGACAATGAATTCACGGTGTTCTTATTTCAATTTCCAGGAGTGTATTGACACGGCTGTCGTCTTTAGATCGAATATCTAGTAATGTTCCGCGGGTCTGAGGGACGATGTGTACATGCAGATGGTGCAC
Source organism: Schistocerca cancellata (assembly GCF_023864275.1). Lineage (NCBI taxonomy): Eukaryota > Metazoa > Arthropoda > Insecta > Orthoptera > Acrididae > Schistocerca > Schistocerca cancellata. Next base: position 809,235,412 of record NC_064629.1, on the reverse strand, counting down.
TATGGACTGATTTTCTGCATATCTTGACAAATGCCACAGAAATATCCATTGTTTACCAATTTCATACAAACAACAGCAGCGTTTGCTAATCGTCACGAAGATCTACCGACAGTACATACACAGACTGCAGTTCTACAACGCTTCCTAGCGGGACGCGTGATAGGTTTGGTGAGTCCGGCGAGAACGCTTGCTCGAGTCATCGAGGCCTGGGGCGCAGCGTCGGTTTTTATTCCATCGGGAAAGCTTTCTTGAATTCCAAGGAGGCGCGGCACCGTTTATTGATCCCGCAGAGCGAGGGATATCTCAGTCCGACAACGCAGCGCCGCATGACAATCTTAGCGGCCCTCATACTTTAAACACGGAAGAATTCCGAGCTACGTATTCTCATGGTGCATTCTCGCATAATTATCCCTCTACCACGTCTTGCTTAGTGTTTCTTTTTCACTTAATGAATCTAAAATACTTCACTTTTTTTGTTTTGTATATAAGTTACTGTAATTTCTAGACATAATTTAAAGTTGGAAAATTTTAAAAGAAATACATGTTCATAAGGGCTAATTAATATAATTATTGAAACGTCGAGCCATAAATTTCTACAAGCCAAGTGTCCCAACTATGAGAACATGTTTTTTTTTTTGCACTTCGTTTGACTGTGCTAGAGTACATTGAAGTTTCCTCGTCGATGTTGTAAGCGTTCTGCTGTATTATCCAACAGACTGACCCGATGATCGCTATAAGTCTGAGCATCAGCAATGATGTTGATTGGAGAGTTTTCTGTTAAATGAAATGAGAGTTAAATTAGATCAAATATCAGCTCTCACTGTGGCAATGAACAAAAGAGTTTTACGGTTGCTGCATCTCTGTGGGAATATATATGGATTCCGGGTGAATCACTTGTTTGAAACACAGATCTCTTTATTTCGCAAATTATGTCTGACAAATATAGGTTCAGAGTAACAGGTAGGATACTTTCGCATCACATTTAACACTGAACAACACTATACACTGGTGGAAAAGGTAGGATCTTACGGACTATCTTTAAAAACATCCACCGCCTTGAGAAATTTTTGGACCATAGAACCAAGTACGCAAAAACAGACAGCAAATGTTAAACATGTACGAAAGTAATATATGGTGCGCCGAATAGAAATCTGATAGGGCCGCTTACGTTCTCAATACACTTGAACGATTTAAGAGATAGGATCAACAGCACTGAGTGTTCTTAATGGAACTTTTGTCTATAAGAAACTACAGTCGCTGGGTGATAAAAAGGAGATGCTAAACGACTTCTGGTTATGAACTCAAGATCTCCTGAAATGAATATATAATAAAACTCAAGACAAAAAGAAACTACCTCATACTATTCGATTAAAATAATCGTAGGAAACTTCAGTGTTGTGCCACGTCACATCCATATGTATGCTTAATAGTAAGAAGCGATATCTACCGGACAACCACGTGACATAGGGGTCTAAACGGATAGTTTAGCTTCGTTGTGAAGGTGCATGGAAATGCTTTGCATCTGTAAAAGAAAGAGCACACAGGATGATAGTCCGACCAATGCTCCAGCGTTGGGAGACGTTTTCAAGTAAGCACAGCAGCGGACATCGAACGAATTACGAGGCGCGGTCCAAGGATTACAGGTCAAAGCAGCACATATGTAAGTCTAACTGAGATGTTAAGGACATTTAAATTGGAATCTTGGGAAGAAAGTAGAAGTTGCCCTCGCTAAACTCTGTTGGGCAAAATACATTCGAGGAGAACTGTACAATAATGCCTTTGCTTGCATCGCACATTGCGTGTGGATACCACGGTTAACAGTTAATAAGCTGTGTTTATGTTAGCTAATCGGACGTGATTAATGCTTTATGATGACGGGCTCGTATCCGAACACCGAATTGAAGAACAAAATTATTATTCTTAGGGGCTTCAAAAAGTAGGTTACAAATGTAGTGCCACATTAAGAACATTGCGCAGCAAGACTGGCGCAGTATCAGAAGACAGTACGAGTCTGTTACTTATTGCTCAGTGCTGTATTAAGTAGGAAGTCGTGTCGCACAGTTTGCGAATTTCGAGATGGCAGAGTTAGAACAGCAAGGCGTCTGCATTAAATTTTGCATGAAACTCAAGGAAACCTTTACAGACACACACCAAATGATGCAGGAAGCCTACGGTGATGAATGCCGTACTCGGTGTTACGCATGGTTCACACGGTTTAAAAATGGCCGGACGTAAGTTAAAGATGACACTCGTTCGGGACCCCTGCGACTGCTACCGACGACTCTCATGTCAGGAACGTTAACGAAGTTGTGCGTGCAAATCGAAGACTGAATGTCCGAGATATTGTAGAAGAATGTAACATTTCAGTTGGATCATGTTATGAAATCCTGACACAGCGTCTTGGAATGCATGGCGTTGCCGCCAAGTTCGTCCTACGGCTTATGAGTCAAGACCAGAAAGACCTTCGCCTCCTAATCTGTGTATAGCTTTTGGATCGCGCAAATAAGAACGACATATGCCTTAAGAGAACCGTAATTGGTGATGAGACGTGGGTCTACGGTTACGATGTTGAGGCCAAGGTTCGAGCTTCAGAAAAGGTCGGGAAAGGTTTCACCAAGAACAAAAAAAGCTCGTGAGGTTGGGTCAAATGTCAAAGCCATGCCGATAGTTTTCTTTGACTTTGAAGGATTAGTTCTGTTGTGGGTTGGCAGGAGAGCCAACACCGTGATACTAGAGGAAGCCGAAAGGCACGCGTTTTAGCTCACGCAGGCTGGCGTGAGGTCTGGAACAGGACAAGGAAATTAGACTGTAGAAAAAAACTGACGTAGCTGGTGGAATACTTAACTTTAATCCATAAATGGTGAACGTCGCTCTTGACGGTACATGTTTTACAGTATCAATAGTAACTGGTAATGGCGTCTTGCTAGGTCGTAGCAAATGACGTAGCTGAAGACTATGCTAACTATCGTCTCGGCAAATGAGAGCGTATTTTGTCAGTGAACCATCGCTAGCAAAGTCGGTCGTACCACTGGGGCGAGTGCTAGGAAGTCTCTCTAGACCTGCCGTGTGGCGGCGCTCGGTCTGCAATCACTGATAGTGGCGACACGCGGGTCCAACGTATACTAACGGACCGCGGCCGATTTAAAGGCTACCACCTAGCAAGTGTGGTGTCTGGCTGTGACACCATAAGTTCATCATGAATTCGCGCCACAGGGACAAACTGTTAATCAATGATACTATCGAGACGTGTTGCGCACTTTCATCCCTGTTGGTGCGCGAGTATTGCACAAAAAACGAAATCACTGTGCTCCCTCATCCTCCATACTCTCCAGACCTTCCCCTTGCGTACTTTTTTTTATTTCTAAAGTTGAAAATCCCGTTGAAATGACGAAGATTTGCAACGATAGAAGAGATAAAAGAAAATTCGCAGACGACGCTTCGCGCGATCCTGTAAGAGGCGTACCGAGACCGCTTCCGGAAGTGGAAACGGCGTTGGGACCGGTGTATCAATTGTGGGAGACCATGCGCAACAAGTAAAAGGTACGGGTAGGAAAATTTTGTTGCTCAAGTTCCGGAATTTTCTGAACCAACCTCGCACATGTTCCGGGTATCCTACACAGACAGTTCTGCTGCGATACAAATAAAAAGCGTATCACTGTACCTGAGTGAAATGGCGTGGTTGGCTGAAATACGCGAGGCAGCGCGATTCTTGTGAACAAAATTCCAACAATTCGACTTAGGCAGCACAGACGTGGGTGATAATGATCCGCCAAGCAGTCCGGATCAGGCGCCACGCGATTTCCATCTGTCCGACAAGCTGAAAGAAAATTTTGAGGAAAGAGGTTTTTCTAGGCTGAGGACGTTCAGACGGAGGTTCTCGAGTGGCTCCGTCATGGAGGAACGGATTTCTACTGTCGAGAAATGGAACAGTCGGTAGACAGTTCCGACCGTCGTTTATAGAGACTTCGTGACTATGTTGAAAAACCGTGTCATGTATGTGTATCACTTTGAAGAGTACTGTAGAATGAGGTGAAAGATACTTGCCCAGCGATAATAATGTTAAACTTGCTTTTTGCAGTCCTCTCGTATATACAGCTTAAACGCGTTTTCTTAACAAAAAATGTTATTTATGAAATAGAATTATTTTTCCCTCGTTCCATACTCGAATGGAATAGGATGGAAAGCCGCTAATTTCGATAGGTAATACCCCCCCGCTATGCACCGTTATACTGTCTTTATAGATGTAGATGCAGACGTTGCTGGAAAAGACGGTATATGTTCACTGTAAATGAGGTGCAAGACGTCACTGCTAAATTTTAAAAATTAGTGACAGTGGAACGAAATGGTTTAACGAGGATGTTGCATTACAGTTATTCTCGAGAGATACTGTAGATCAGAGCTGTGGAATAATTTCCAGTCCCAAAAGATGACCGTCCACATTGCCGCATGACAATAATATGCTTAAAGATTTTCTGAAGAATGGCTTGATTATCGAAGGTACTCCGCCCTTAATTAAAACTTCTTCAACGAGCACTGTATAGAGCCTATTGTGATGTACGGAAGCAGATTGACTCCTTTCAATTGTCTGCAGCTGTACTTCACGCCATTCCTTTGAAACAAACAAAGATGGGAAACTTATATATTTCTGGATACAAACCTCCATGACAAAGAATTAGATGGCACATAATGTCTCGAGATGCAAGGAGATACTTCAAGTTGGAAAGTGGCACAATGATGAACAACAATGTTACAGGAAATGAAACATATTTTCATTAATGCGATGTCCCTACCAAGTAACAAAACAGGAAGTAGGTTTTACAATGAGGGAGTACCTGTCACGGCCTGCAGTCTTCGATCTGTGAATAAGAGGACGGTGACAGTGTACTTTGGTACATGTGGTAGGCGACCCTCAAAAACTATTCATTTGGGTGTAGTTCAAAGTGTGATGCCCGTCGCATATCGAGTAATCCGCCAAAGGGCGACACGCGACATTTAGTTCTTTCGTCACAACGCCCGTCACTTCGCTAAGGAAAAATGTCTGTAGTCGCATCGAAATTCTCGAGTACCTTCTATATATATTCGATTTTATTCCGCGCGGCTTTATTTAATACTCCTAGCATCCTTTGTACGTTCCGATCACTCGCTGATTTCGCTGACAGTACTTGATGTAAATGTAAATGTCGTGTGGCTAGGGTCTCCCGTCGGGTAGACCGTTTGCTGGGTGCAAGTCTTTCGATTTGACGCCACTTCGGCGACTTGCGCGTCGATGGGGATGAAATGATGATGATTAGGACAACACAACACCCAGTCCCTGAGGGGAGAAAATCTCCGACCCAGCCGCGAATCGAACCCGGACACTTAGGACTGACATTCTGTCGCGCTGACCACTCAGCTACCGGGGGCGGACACAGTACTTGATGACTTCTGATAACACGCACCTTGCACGTTTTCTTATTCGGACTTTTAAAGTAAATTGACCTAACAATTAGTCCCGGAAATATCCGATTACGCCTTGTTAGCTCCTTCGAATATTATTGGTTCTAATAAACACTGATGAGAAAAAATCGCAGCACCAAAAAGTAATTAACGTGGGTAATGAACATTCGGGAATACATTTGTCTAGGTAACATATTCAAGTGATTAACATTGCAAGGTTAATGTAAGCGCGAGATAAGCTATTGTAAATGTCAAATGCTGTTATCAATAACCGGTGCAACAGTCAGAATGTTGAATGCAAGCAAGCAAACGTGTATGCATTGTGATGTACAGGCGCCGGATGTCAGTTTGTGGGATGGAGTTCCATGCCTGTTGCACTTTGTCGTCAGTACAGGGACGGTAAATGCTCTTTATGGATGACGCTGGAGTTGTCGTCCGATGATGTCCCTTGATGATCGAGGAGGCCAAGGCAACATGTCGACACTTTGTAGAGCGTGTTGGGTTACAACAGCGGTACGTGAGCGAGCGTTATCCTGTTGGAAAACACCCCCTGTAATTATGTTCATGAATGGTTGTACAACAGGTCGAATCACCAGGTGATGTACAAGTCTGCAGTCAGGGTGTGTGGGATATCCACTAGAGTGCCCCTGCTGTCATGTGAAATCGCACCCCACACCATAACTGCAGGTGTAGGTCCAGTAGCACGCAGGCATGTTGCTTTCAGGCCTTCTACTGGCCTCCTTCTAACAAACACACGCTCAACACTGGCACCGTGGCAGAACCAGCTTTCACCAGAAAACACAATAGACCTCCACCCTACCCTCCAATGAGCTCTAGCTTGTCACCACTGACATCGCAAACGTCGGTGATCTGGGATAAGTGAAACGCGCGCTACAGCACTTCTGCCTCGGAGCTTTCCTTGAAGTAGCCGATTTCTAACAGTTCTTTGTGATAATACGCTGCCAACTGCGGATCAGTTTTTTGCTGCATGCCCACGCCGTTTTCAAATTGTTCTGAGAACTTCCTAATCTGCTGATGTAGTTGGTGACTTTCGTCTGTCTAATTACACTCTTCAGCACTTTCCAGTATTGTCTGTAGTGAGTTTCTGTAATTGGGCTGTGAATGTCCTTCATATTAGGACACAGTCTTCGTTTCCTTCTCACTTACTACCACACATTTCTGCTGCAGTAGTACGATGGAAAAGAAATATCAAAGAAGGTGATGAAGTTTTATAGAAACGTATGATACATGTCATTTAAGATGTCCGAGTAGTGGATTTGTAGCCAGCTGTACTTTCTGAAACTGTCTTAAAATGTCTGAATTGCAAGTGGAGCTATATCTTCCTTGCTGTGAAACTTTTGCAGTTATGTCACAGCGTTTATGAAATGTGGATATGAGCATGCCTTAATTGCTTGTAGTGTTCTAACAGTCACTAACGTTAATACATACTCCGAACATCTTCTTTTCAACCTGATTTATTTCCTGTTATAAAAAATATATTGAGCGTATCGATTACCACTGCTGCGATGAAACAAATTCCGTGAAGATGAACAGCATATGTGCTCTGTTTAACAAAGTGTCGTAATTTTAAATCCATAGTACTGTATCAAGCATTTATCCGAATGTCTACGTTAAATTTCCGCGTGCTACACGGAGGTGTTTCATTGGAATTTTTGAGGCCACAAAACAAAAACAGTTGTCCGAAGACTGTGTGAGTCTGCGCAAAAAGTGGTATTAGTGAGGAATTATTGTCAAAGTTGCTTGTAAAGACCACGAGAAATTTTTTGTGGGAGTACGTAGGGATGCTTTTCTGAAATTACTGCTGATTTTCAAACAGGTTCAGTACGCTATTAATTAAAATTAATTAGCCAGAATTTCACCTAATTATAAACGACAGCCTGATAGGCAGGGAAGATTACTGGTGTGCATTTAATCTTGTCGTTAAATAAAACATTTTCTTTTCCCTAAGATAACGCTTAATTATTATATTACTTTGAAATTAATAATGTACTAGAAATAAGACATCTTAATGGGTGATTTAGCTGTCCATTATGTGTCCAATTATAGGAAGCGATTAATTAGGTGATAACAGAATTTGCAACGGACATATGTTTACGCGCAACTGTTGTTTAACGTACGCCAGCGCCGGCACCAGTTCTACCGACCCATCCTCAATCAAGATAGAGAACCAGTCAGCTACGATGCCAGTATGCAGATACGCCAGCTAGCTGCGCTGATAACGTCGCCACCCGTAAGAAACGCACCTCTACTGGGGGAGACCTCTAACGACCAACTTCTGTCCAGTAATTTGTAGGAAAGCAACTAGTGTATTTATAGAGGAACCGATCCAGCATGTAAAGTACACATAATAATTTGTGTCTCGAAATGAACCTCTTTACGGATCTTTAGTTCCGGATCGTTCTCAAAAGATCGTAAACTGCCACAACTTATCTTAAAGCCGCTATCGACAGGGGATCTCAAGTTGATTCCGTATTTCTAGATTTCCGGAAAGCTTTTGATACCATTCCTCACAAGCGACCTGTAATCAAGCTGCGGGCCTATGGGGTATCGTCTCAGTCGTGCGACTGGATTCGTTATTTCCTGTCAGGAAGGTCGCAGTTCGTAGTAATAGACGGCAAATCATCGAGTAAAACTGAAATGATATCAGGTGTTCCCCAGGGAAGCGTCCTGGGACCTCTGCTGTTCCTGATCTACATAAATGACCTGGGTGACAATCTGAGCAGTTCTCTTAGGTTGTTCGCAGATGATGCTGTAATTTACCGTCTAGTAAGGTCATCCGAAGACCAGTATCAGTTGCAAAGCGGTTTAGAAAAGATTGCTGTATGGTGTGGCAGGTGGCAGTTGACGCTAAATAACGAAAAGTGTGAGGTGATCCACATGAGTTCCAAAAGAAATCCGTTGGAATTCGATTACTCGATAAATAGTGAAGTGTGAGGTGATCCACATGAGTTCCAAAAGAAATACGTTGGAATTCGATTACTCGATAAATAGTACAATTCTCAAGGCTGTCAATTCAACTAAGTACCTGGGTGTTAAAATTACGAACAACTTCAGTTGGAAAGACCACATAGATAATATTGTGGGGAAAGCGAGCCAAAGGTTGTGTTTCATTAGCAGGACACTTAGAAGATGCAACAAGTCCACTAAAGAGACAGCTTACACTACACTCGTTCGTCTTCTGTTAGAATATTGCTGCGCGGTGTGGGATCCTTACCATGTGGGATTGACGGAGGACATCGAAAGGGTGCAAAAAAGGGCAGCTCGTTTTGTATTATCACGTAATAGGGGAGAGAGTGTGGCAGATATGATACTCGAGTTGGGATGGAAGTCATTAAAGCAAAGACGTTTTTCGTCGCGGCGAGATCTATTTACGAAATTTCAATCACCAATTTCTCTTGCGAATGCGAAAATATTTTGTTGAGCCCAGCCTACATAGGTAGGAATGATCATCAAAATAAAATAAGAGAAATCAGAGCTCGAACAGAAAGGTTTAGGTGTTCGTTTTTCCCGCGCGCTGTTCGGGAGTAGAATGGTAGAGAGACAGTATGATTGTGGTTCGATGAACCCTCTGCCAAGCACTTAAATGTGAATTGCTGAGTAATCATGTACGAGGGCTGTTCAGAAAGTAAGCTCCGATTGATCGCGAAATGGGAACCACAGCGAAAATTAGAAATGTTTTATTTTTAACAGTTAGCTACACCATCCAGCTACTTCTCTACGTAGTTGCCGTTCTGACTAAGACATTTGTCGTAGCGTTGTACCAACTTTCCAATACCCTCATCATAAAAGACAGCCGCCAGTGCTTTCCGCCAATTCTCTACGCTGGCCTACAGCTCGTTTTCTGTGCCAAAATGTTGTATTCATAGCCAGCGGTTCATGTGAGCAGAAATGAAACGCAGGGGGAGTCAATTACGGGCTGTATTGTGGGTAGTCAAACATTTCCAATTGAAAACGATGCAGGAGCATCTTCATTGCCCCTTCAGAATGCGGCTGAGAATATTGCCTTGTAGAAGAAACTGCACGACAGTTATGTAGGCTTTATAGCTTCAGGCGAAATTTCTCACCAGGTCCTCGTACTTGGCGGGAGACACTATTCTCTAGGCAACTTTACGCGATCACTGTGAGCTCAGAAATGAGAGGAGTGACGTGATGCTATCTAGGGTCATACTAGAGACACTGCCCAACACATCTGTGCAAAGCTTTATCGGATTATCATAGTCGTTTCCATTTCGCGATCAATCGGAGCTTACTTTCTGAACAGCCCTCGTAGATGTAGATGTAGAAGCACTGCATCCCTCATTACATACAGTTGCTTATTACCTGTCCAAAATCCGTCGTTTCTTTCATTATGTCTGCAGATCGCAAGTTGGTGAGTCTTTTCCCATTTATTCCAGTTCCCCTTTCTTTCCGACTAATTTTGAACATTGCCATCTGAAGGTTTGCTATAAATAGTTTCGGTGATATGGTGTCACCTTGCGTTACTCTTCTTCCAGTAAAAATTTTCCTAGTGTGTTTTGCCTATGCTGAGAGAAGCCATCAAATTCAAACGAAACATCTCTCTGTAGCACACTTAAATTTAACGTAGACATTCGGATAAATGCTTGATACGGTATTATGGATTTAAAATTACGACACTTTGTTAAACAGACACATACGCTGTTCATGTTCACGTTTCCACACCTTGTTTTGTCAGTACATATACAACAGCAGTGCGGCCTTTTCAAAGTCTGTAAAAGCTACCCATTACTAGCATTTCCTATTCATTAGCTCGACTAATTATTTCACACAGGGGATGTACTTGTATATGGTCAGTTGCGCTGTAGCTACTACGGAATCCCGCTCGTTCTGTGGGTTGTGCGTTATTTGCAACTGCATTGATGCGATTTGTTAACACTTCATTGAAAAGTTTGTGGATAACACGGAGTAAAGTGCTGGGATGGTAATTGTTCAAACCATGAATACGCAAGTACTCATACACATTTGTGTACATCAACGACTGTATGTTGAACAAATGTTATATGCATATTGCACGAATCCACATCTGATACTTTTAGATTCATTTTGACATTCACTTTTGGTGAATTTAAGTATGCTCTCATTTTGTTTCCGGCCAAAATAGGAAGGAAACCAATTATCCATTTCAAAGAAATGAATGTATGATATATTCTGTAAATGATATACATAACGATTAGAATATGTACTTCAGGTAGTAATATAAACTTTTGCAGCAGGGGAAAGGGGGGGGGGGTGGTAGCTGGGGGCTGTTGACAAGCTCCCTTATAACCTTTACTGCATCCTCTTACTGTGAACTCTCAGTCAGATGAAAAAACACAAGGAGATTATATGTTTCATAATTATATTCTGTTCTTGCAGAAAAGGTTACCTGGCGATAAAGAACTTCTGTAAAGAAATTTCCGAAAATTATCCACAAAATCTTAAAAAGGTGTTTTTTTAGCTGTTTACCAGTTAGAGTAGCTGAATGTGTGAAATACACGAATGGCTGATGAATAATAACATCTCGCTCAGTATTTTCCTGTAAATTGCAGTCAAAGAAACGAAATACGCCGAAACGGTGGAGAAGAGAAACGTCCGCGAAATTTTTCAAAGAAGCGTGTGACAAAGAGATCGCGCATTTCCAGTGCAGGCTCGAGCACCGCGCTATTCCGACAGCCGATCTAAATGCATTACCGCAAATAAACACGAAAGAAAGTGTTTAAAAGAAAGATATCACGAAAGCGCCTCAAAGGATGTCGAAACGACGCTTCCATTTACTTCGAAGTGGAAATCAGGGCGAGAGAGATAATTTAAAAGAGGTTGAGCACCTTTTTATCGGGATGACTCGGTCTCGTTTAAGGCGACACCACAGACCTACGGGCACACACACGGCAGTGTGGCTGCGAGTGCGTGTTCGGTGGCCTCTGTAGAGGAACGCTGACGGCTTGCTCGCGCGTACCGACAGGCGTGACGGATGGCGACTCCGGTAATGACTTGCGGCTGCGCGCAAGCCCAGCAAACGCGCCGCCCTCGCCCTCGCCCTCACATCACACCGAGCAACCTACAAGTGTCCCAGCAGTCACAACATCAATGGGGGTAGTCATACAGTTGTAATTCTCACCGCGAGACAGTAAAGTTGCGACCACGGAATTTGGTAATGAGGAGTCGTTCTCTAGGTATTCACGCTTCAATGGGATACATTTTCCCCAACGATGGATGACTTGGCGGAGAACTTCGTCGCAGAAGTCCTCATTTTGGCTCTTCAGGAGACGGTCCACCTCGAAAACTACCTTGTCGGAAGTTTTCACTGTGTGCATGCACACTGGAGTGACAAAAATCATGGAATACCTCCAAATATCGTGTCGGACCTACTTTTCCCCAGCGTAGTGGAGTAACTCGATATGGTGTTGTGTTGGCTGAAGAACCAACACCGTTTTACGAGGGGAGGCCGAACTGCACGCGTTTTAGCTCACGCAGGCTGGCGTGAGGAGGGGAGAACTATACTGACGTCAGGTCTGGAACATGACAAGGAATTAGAATTTAGAAAGCGGACGAAATTCGTTGATACTTAACTTTAATCCATTAATGATGAACGTCGCTCTTGACGGCACATGATTCACAGTATTATCTGTTCAGATTATAGTAACTGAATATGGCGCCTTGCTAGGTAGTTTGTTTTCTTCATAAGAAAGAGTTCTATAATCAAACTACCTGTACGAAACCTCGTAGTGTTTTACATCACACTTCATGAACAAAAATTGCTCGTCCGTGTCTAAAGCGCATGTAGAACCCGAGCTTCCGTCACCATTAATGTCGTAGAGGGAGGGGGGGGAGGACAAGTTCTAATTCGATTTTTCAGTTCTAAGTCGATTTTTTTCATGAAATCCCAAGTTCCACAAGTGACTTAAACATCGAAAATACTTTATTCAAACGAATAAGTAAATAAAACGCGACCGAGGAGGAGGAATATTCCTTAGGACTGCTTGAAACCCCTCTGACTTAATACATAACTGGGCAAACAATCCTTTTCGAAGTCTTCATCGATTTCCACGTGCATCTACAACAAACTGCTTTCCCGCGCCCAAATCAAATTAACAATCATTATTCGCTTATTAGTAAATTACACTTCGCGAGTGCTTTCATTTGCAACTCCACTGCCTTCGAGTTTCTTTATATCGATGTTAACGAGGGAATTTCTTTGAAATAAACTATGTTACGCATGTATAGCGTTCGCCGGACCAATACGTGTTGCGCAGGTATCAGGCCTCGGTGTGGCTGTCTCCGAACCCCGCAACAATGCGTGGTATCTTGAACAAGTCCTTCTATCCTATAATTTTCCGTCTTCGGTGCACAAAATTTCAGTTTTTTTTTTATTTTAGCGCTTGCGTCGTCATTGCTACACACCACTGAACTAAAACACGGCAGGTAACCTTGGAGCGGGAATGGTGAGCTGTGAGACGAGATGTGGGACGTGGCGCCAGCGCCAGAACAAGGCTGTGACATTCAGAGCGGCGCGCCCGTGGCTCTTTACTAATTACAACGCGTTTGTCAAAATTACTTAACGCACTTCCGTGCAGCCACGGGAACTTGCTAATTACTCTAACTGGAGCATAATATACAGCACAGGGTCACTCCCTCTTGCTGCTCCCCAACTATGGCAAAAGCACGTTTTCTGCGTAATTACAGAAATAAACTAGCTGAAAGGCGACGTATATTTAACCGCTAACATATATCTTTTTTGTGAAAGTCGTTCCACTGCGAGCATGAAATAAAGGAAGAAAATATTACTCGCTGAAATACGACAAAAATTTGTTGTCATACCTGATATTCGGTTATGAATATTACTTCTCGGTACTCCTACGCAACCAGTTGTGCGGTGGCGGTCGATTCGGACGTAGTTAGTTCGGATCCTGTTGGTGGATGAAATTTGCTCACCTCACGGTGTGCCACTATCGTGGGTAAAATGCAGGTGATCAGTTTACACTTTTTCTGACGAATTCTGCCTCAACAAAGGACTTTGAAGACATTTGAGTAGAATATATAAAAGAACTGAGAAAAGAATTTGTAAGATGATCGTCAACTAAGACAAAACATGGGTAATGGAACGGAGCCTAACTGAATCGCCGGCCGGAGTGGCCGACCGGTTCTAGGCGCTACAGTCTAGAACCGCGCGACCGCTACGGTCGCAGGTTCGAATCCTGCCTCGGGCATGGATGTGTGTGATGTCCTTAGGTTTAAGTAGTTCTAAGTTCTAGGGGACTGATGACCTCAGAAGTTAAGTCCCATAGTGCTCAGAGCCATTTGAACCTAACTGAATCAAACGATGCTGAGGGAATTTGATTGAGAAATAGGAAGGAAGGAAGGAAGATTTGGTTAACGTTCCGATTAGGAACTGAGACGCTGAGGAACTGACCTGCTATATCAAGAAAAAAAGTTTGTTATGAGAGGGATTTGTTGACAAAGAATATAAACTTAAGAGATAGACAATGTTGGATGGTTGATTTGGGGAAGGGGACCAATTAGCAAGGCCATCTGTCCTCTCGGATTCGGAATTATGGGGAAGGAAGTCGGCCGTGCCCTTTCAAAGGAACCATCCCGGCATTCGCCTGAAGCGATTTGGGAAAATCGCAGAAAACCTATATCAGGATGGCCAGACGCGGGTCTGAACCGTCGTTCTCCCGAATGCGAATCCAGTGTGCTATCCACGGCGCTCAGTGATAGACAACGTTACCTGAAGATATTTGTCTGGTTAGTAGCCTTGTATCGAGGTGAAACGTGAACATTAAGCAGTTCACGCTAGAAGAGGAAAAGAAATCCACTAATGCACAACTACACTAATGATAACATATTGCTGGAAACAGTATCCACCGTAAAATAACAAGGAACAACTAGCCAGAGTGACCTTAAGTGGAACGACCATATAGACCAAGTATCAGGAGAAGCACACGCCAGACAAATTCATAGGCAGAATCGTAGGGAAATGTAAGTCATCCATGAAGGTAGGCGCTATTTCCACGGATTCTTGAGTATTGTTCATCTATCTGTGACACCAGGTAGGGCTGATAAAACAGATAGAGAAGATCCAACGATGAGTGTCGCGTTTCGACACGGGATCGTTTGGTCGGTGCGAGAGCAATACAGAAATTCTTAACAAACTCGAATGGGAGACGTTGCAAGAGAGGCGTTGTGCATCACGGAGAGGTTTACTATTGAAATTTCGAGAGAACACTTTCCGGACAGAGTCGAACAACATATTACTTCCTCCCACATACATCTCGCGAAATGACCAAGAGGAGAAAATCGACAAATTAGAGTCAATACAGAGGCTTGCGGTCAGTCATCCTTCCCCGCGCCATTCGCGAGTGAAACACGGAAGGGGGATCAGTTAGTGCTACCAGACGTACGCTGCGCCATACACGTTTAGATGGCTTGCGGATTAGATGTAGATTTACATGTCAAAGATTTTGAAGTTGGATGCTACGGAAGAATACTGAAGATCAGATGTGTATACATAATAACTAATGACGAAGTACTGAATTGAATTGGCAGAAAGGGGATTTATGACACAATTTGACTAAAAGAAGGAATCTTCAATTAGAAAATGGAAGCAAGTGGGTAGGGGAGGGGGGAGGGGAGGAGGGAGGGTGTAGAGGGAGACCAATGGCTAAATACAGCAAGTAGGTTAAAATGGATGTAGGTTGCAGCAATTATTCGGAGACTAAGAGAGTTGCAAAGGATGTACTAGCGTGGAGAGCTGCATCAAACCATTCTTCGGACAGAATACCACAACAACAACAACAAGATAAGCAGAATCCAATAATTTTACCATACTGTCAAAATCAAATCTACCTACAGGGATCTTTCAGAGAGGATGAACAACAGTGAAACTTGTTTGCTTCTACTGTTTTTGTGTTCGTAAAAATGTCGTTGTTAAGTTACTGTGTGGAAATTCAGAATGACTTAGAATGTATATTTAGTGTGACGGTAATTTATTTCAGTTAAGTATAGCTAAATATAAGTTAATGCTGATGGGTAGGAGTAGCATTACTGTAGCATTCGAATACAATATTAATGTTACGCTGCTTGATTCAATAACGTTAATTAAATATCTAGGTGTAACTTTTCGAAGCGACATAAAATGGAACGAGCACTTAGGCTCAGGCGTATGAAAGATTAATCGCTGATTTCGTCTTACTGGGCGATAACGGCAAAGTATAGGGCACATGGGAAGGATCTGCCTCCACCTATGTAATCCATTCCTGAATACCGCTCGAGTGTTTGATCATTACCATATCGGATTGAATAAATACACCGAAGAGATGTGTTGTTAGATTCGTTACCGGTCGCATCGATCAAAACTAGAAAGTGAACTTAATGATAATCTTTACATGGAAATAGGCGTTCTGTAGTTTAGAGAATCAGCATTTGCGACGGATTGCAAAACGATTCTCCTGCCCCTAGCGTCTTGTGCAAGGACTGCAAGGACAAGATAAAAGCGATTATTATTCGTACATGGGAAAATAAACAAAAATTGTAACCAGCTCCATTTACGAGTAGGACGGGAAATTAAATGCCTAGTAGCATTGTTACAAAGTACCCTCTGGATTTTACAATGACTTAACAGCGTACCTATGTAGACGTTGGTGGATGCAGATGCATCCGTCAGTTATGGACTGAGTTGAGCCGTCCGTTGAGAGTGGCAGACAACGTGCCAGCACAGGCTTTGGCCCTCTATCTTATCTCTCGTTGTTAACAATAACACAAATACGGCGCAACGTTCTACACTCATGGATTAGAATCATATTTACGAAACCAGGTTCATCAGATGCATAAGATCAAGTGGCATCAATAGGAAAGGTTTCCGCCGGGCCCTGAGTCACACGTTTCGCTTGCAGTCGTTTAGAGAAGACCTTTGGTCAGGTACTATTTGGCATTAAACCGTACATTCAGTAGCATACTGCTGTTTAATTGTCTGCTTACGTCCTACCAAAGAGCCA
The DNA here is from genome assembly GCF_023864275.1 of Schistocerca cancellata. Taxonomy (NCBI): domain Eukaryota; kingdom Metazoa; phylum Arthropoda; class Insecta; order Orthoptera; family Acrididae; genus Schistocerca; species Schistocerca cancellata. Next base: position 809,218,964 of record NC_064629.1, on the reverse strand, counting down.
GTTTTACGGCGAGGAAGAAGCCTTAGATCTAATCACAGATGCAGTAGTGCGTAAATAAAATTTTGTTTTCCTCGTGTGAGTGTGAGATCTGTAGAGTCTTTCCACAAGCGTTCAGATCTGTTTTAGCAACTGCAACTGTAATCAACATTCCACATAGTTTCTCCCGCAGCCAATACTGTACAGGTGTACGATGTTTGTGAGTCACCAAGTATGCGACACGGCAGTTTTCGTGAATGAAAGCCGCGGAAACGAGCTCCGCATTCTTGACCACACACTATAGGGCAGGTGGCAGTACCGGAATCCTGTGAGTTGCCTAAAATTAGCATAACCAGTCGGTCAGCTCTGAGGGTGCTTGCGCATTAACCACCTTAGCAAGGCAGGTGGTGCAAGGACTAGGCGCTGCTCTTACGTTTCAGATGACACACAGGTGTAAACTTAGGCTTACGCACTTGCTCCCTTTCTCTTCCTTTCCTCTCTCTCTCTCTCTCTCTCTCTCTCTCTCTCATACACATCCACACAACCACCCACCCACCCATCTACCCACCCACCCACCCACCCACCCACCCGCACACACACACACACACACACACACACACACACACACACACACACACAAGAGTAATCACGCGCTCACACACCCTCTCACACGTTCACTGCACGCTTATACTTCATTTTATATGCTGCAAACTGGCTGTCGTCGTGTTTTCCCCTCAAGTCTATCTCTCGATTTCATTGCCAGGGACGTGGTGCCTGTATTCCATCAGTCTGTCACATCGGCTGCTACATATCTATGATTTCCATGCCAAAGAAGATTTTTTGTGTCTTCAGTATTGTCCAATAAAGCTTCCCACGTCAGAGAATTCGCTAAATTGTAGTCGGTAGTATCAACGTAACGAAGGTGTCCTATGAACAGAAGAACCGGAGGTTTTACAAGGAAAATAATTCCTAATGGTGCACAAGTTGAAGCATGCTTGTTGTCTCAGTGCTGAAAGATGAATGGGCAGGTTACCTTCTGGGAGCGTCGAATTTGAGCGAGGAACATTGTTTCAAAAGTGACTAATACCAAGGCCATAACGAACTTTCATGTCTTTATTTTTCACCAAACAGTAGCCTGTTTTGTTTGTACGAGAATTTCTGTTGTCATTACAGAAGTAACCTTCATAGAGTGAAAAGACTTCTCAACTTCCTCTTCTTCCAAAAGTGCAATAGCTATCTAATATAATCTCAACTCATGTGTTTATTTCTGCCGGCCGCGGTGGTCTAGCGGTTCTAGGCGCTCAGTCCGGAACCGCGGGACTGCTACGGCCGCAGGTTCGAACCCTGCCTCGGGCATGGATGTGTGTGATGTCCTTAGGTTAGTTAGGTTTAAGTAGTTCTAAGTTCTAGGGGACTGATGACCACAGATGTTAAGTCCCATAGTGCTCAGAACCATTTGAACCATTTTTTTTTTGTTTATTTCTTTTCTTGTTACATTAGAGACTGTGCGTTCCACTTAACGCTTGTAGGGCACAAGAAGAAAGATCAGTGTTTTACGTACTGTCGAATGAGTTTTTCTTAGAGATGGATGACTTGCTCAGTTGGACTAAGACGATGAAAGTTGTCGGTTGTCGCCTAGTAGGAGAAATCATCCTGGAATTTATCATAGCAGATGTAGCGGAAACCACAGAAAAACTATAACAATAATGAACGTTCGGTGATTTGAATCTTAGGGCAGGATAGCTACCATGTGAAACACCAGCAACGTACCCACTAAACTTGGTGAAACTGGTATAGCATTCAGTCTTAAAGTTATTGTTGTAGCTTTTAGTATTTTCCAGACATCAGGAGTTTTTTGAGGAGCTATCATAATCGTATTACACCTGCTATATTATCGCTGTCAGCCATGCAATTGAAACGGGAGTGTTAATGTGTGACGATTATCCGCAGTTTGAAAGTGGGTTTCGGTGGAATTCAGTATCTAAGTGATTACATTTGGTATATGGTGCTTCAGTGCCTATGACCTTTCTTAGTTCCATCAGACGCGAAAAGAGCTCTTCATGATGAAAGTGTGGCTGGGTGCCGAACCGCAGCCACTGCCAACAGAACAGCGTTTCATTTCCGACGAATGAAAAGAAGAAGTTCGATGCTCATAGCATTATTCCTGGTAGTGGATGGCCAGACTACTTCTAAGATATTGCAGAAGTGTCTTCACATGTGTAAGATTTGCAGTCGAAGGACTGTCTAGACCAGAGACACGAGGCGTTCAATTTGCCTTTCCATCGGCTGACTGAGATTCAAAATCGCAATTCGCGGCAAAACATTGTAGCCATAACTTGAGCTAGACGAGAAACGGATGTGGTGCTTTGATGATCGTCCATCAAATATCAAAATAACAAGGCAAGTGAGAGAAAGAATTAGACCCAAAGAAAGTAGAACAGTAAGCGTAAAACGGTACTCTGGAACATATCTTCCTAAACTTCCCAAATAGTCCAGGAGATGCGGGCAAAGGCTGCACTACGTGGGATTAATACCAACGGTACAGCTTACCAACCCAATCGGATTACAACAGTTTTTTTTTTTTTAGACATAATGAATCCAATCATGTCCGATGTCCTTCACACACAAGATGTCTGGTGGTTTTTTTTTTGTTCTCCAGACACAAATAGAAGCAACTGACGCACATGATTTAGAATATGCGGAGATGGCTATGTCACCTACAAACTTTCCTAAGGAAGCATATCGTTGATACTTGCAGCAGTATTTAAGGTTACGTAAAACTCACAGGAAATAATCTAGAAAACATTGACCCTCGCATAATCGTGCCCACTATGTATATCATAGACTGGTGAGCCAAAACATTATGACCGTTGCTCACAGCAAACACCTGCTTGTGTTGTGAACATGTGGCGCGGTAAGGAAATTATGTAAACGGAGCATATACTGAAACGTCCCCTTAGAAAAATTTATGAATTACTGTGTTGATAAACCTCTTACATTATTTGATTTTCAAGCAGCTGAGTAGAACTGAACGTACTCAGACATTTCTCTCTTTACTTATTCTGATCAACACTAAACTAACACACAATATTTTTAGCACGAAACAATCTGACTTTCAATAATCCCTACAAAAGAATGGTCCTGACTAACAATAACCTATACTTTTCATGAATCACTTACCTCACAAAAATCTTCGTTACTCGAACTACTGCAATACAGCGGGCGCCAATACTGTCACCTAAATAAAGGATTCTAACTACTGAAGGCACTAACTACTGATAGGCATAGTTAGCAAATGAAAGATTTTGATAGAGAACAAACAATGTATTTACCTTACTAACATTCAAAAGTCATCATATATATCAGTTCATGATATACAGTATTACAGATTTACTCTTTCTGATGGACACACGTCCAGGTCGTCCGCTCTCAAAATTTTGCCATCTCTCTCCCCACATCCACCACTGCTGGCGGCTCCCAACTGCGCAACGCTACGCACTGTTCACATCCAACTGCCCAACACTACCATAGCGAATATTCCAACAATGCCATCCAGCCACAGACTGCACACAGCACAGCCAGTGATTTTTATACAGAGCGCTACGTGACGTTACCAACACAAAAACCTAAACAGCCTACTTACAATACCAATTGGAAATCATTCTAGAGACGATTTGTGTCGTAAATGGGGAAATCGACTGACATAGGCGACTTTGACAAAGGGCAGACTGTTATGACCCGACGCCTGGGAACAAACGTCTCGGAAACGGCGAACCAAGTCAGCTATTTGCTTGGTACTGTCGTGAAAATCTATGGAAAGTGGTTCAAGGTTGGTGATACCACGAATAAGCGCCAAGGTGTTGGCATTCCATCCTTCATCACAGAATGTGAAGCCGGCCGGTGTGGCCGTGCGGTTCTAGGCGCTTCAGTCTGGAACCACGTGACCGCTACGGTCGCAGGTTCCAATCCTGCCTCGGGCATGGATGTGTGTGATGTCCTTAGGTTAGTTAGGTTTAAGTATTTCTAAGTTCTAGGGGACTGATGACCACAGATGTTAAGTCCTATAGTGCTCAGAGCCATTTGAACCAATTTTGAACAGAATGTGAAGGTCGGAGGCGTGCCCGATCTGTAAAACAGGATAGATCTGTGGCAGATCTGACGACAGAGTACAGTGCTGACGCAGGCACCAGTGTTTCTAAGCACACTGTTCAGTGCTCTTTGTTGATCATGATGCTTCGCTGCAGACGACTCCCGTATTCCTATGGCGAACCTACGACATCTTCAATTACGTTGGGCGCAGGATCATTGACACTGGACCATAAGTTAAGGCAACTTGTCGTCTGGACTGATGACGCACGTTCCTTTTTACAGCAGGTCTGAGGTCGTGTCCGGAAACAGCGTCACCCAAGCGAACGGCTGCGCGAAACGTACACCGCACCACTGATGCGGACTGCTGAGGGCAGTATAACTCTACGGGGAACATTCACCAGAGTTTCCATCGGACCTGTGTTGGCAATCGAAGGAACCATGACAGCAGTGGAGTACGTGAACATTATTGTAGACCACCTGCAGCCCTTCATAAGCCAGAATCGTGCTAGCATGATAGTGAGCTCACGTAGACGTCTTAGCCGCAGCTGAATCCGATGGAGCAGGTTTGAAACGCTATCGAGCGCCAGCTCCCCGTCAGCAAACCAACGGCCCGCAGAGCATGAGAATTGTGTGCCTTGCGCGTAGAATCGTTTCCATTTGCAAAAATTGTCGTCTGTCGGTATTGCTTTCTACAGGTGGACGGTACACGCTATTAAGCAGATGATCATAGTCTTTTGGCTCATCACAGACAGAATTATAAAACCGAAGTGAGGCTAGAGTTTAATGTCTCGTGGACAAACAGATCCCTAGAGACCAAGCCTTAGCTCAGTTGGGCAAGTATGGAGCAGGAAATCTGTAATCGGCCTCGATCTCGCCCAAGGAACCATCCGAGCACTCACTTGACTATCGAAGTGACTTACGAAGCTACGGGATAACTATTGGAGGTTGGACGAACAGTTATTTCAAATCTGATCCCTCCGAAAACGAGGGAATGGCGATCAGAAATGAACACTCCGTCGATGATGAAGTCATTAGAAAATGGTTCTGAGCACTATGCGACTTAACTTCTGAGGTCATCAGTCGCCTAGAACTTAGAACTAATTAAACCTACCTAAGGACATCACACACATCCATGCCCGAGGCAGGATTCGAACCCGCGACCGTAGCGGTCCCTCGGCTCCAGACTGCAGCGCCCAGAACCGCACGGCCACTCCGGCCGGCGAAGTCAGAGACCGTGTTATAACGAGCCCAATGTTCTTATCACTGCATCATCCCGCCTGGTGGCATACTTGTTGGCCACAACGGACAATAATCACGAAAGATAAGTGTACGCTGCTGAGGACGTAGTAACTGATAACTGTATCAGCGTTGGTCTGCGCAGTGTGCGTGTAGTGTGGCGGCTGCGGCGGGTCCCGCTTGGGCAGACCGCAGATCGCTGGCTCAGGTATTCCCGTACCAAGCGTACACCGTGAAAAGTCATACTCGTTGCAGGCCGCACATAGCCCTTGACTGAAGCCGTGGTCCTCGAATTACGGTGCAATGGCCAGGCCTGTTCCAGGCGACGGGTCGGCTTCCCACACTTCAGTTTCGACTCATCTGTTGCAACGATGAAGCTGTTGTTACTAAGGTTGTCGGTACCTTGCATACTCTTAAAGCTGCGCTACAAGAGTACGAGCGCGGCACAGATAGAGTGTTTCCAGGGATCTACAGACTGCAATGTCCTGTTAACATAACAAATCCAGATAATAAACCGGGTGATCAAAAAGGCAGTATAAATCTGAAAACTGAATAAATCACGGAATAATGTAGATAGAGAGGTACAAATTGACACACATACTTGGAGTGACATGGGGTTTTATTAGAACCAAAAAAATACAAACGTTCAAAATATGTCCGACAGATGGCGTTTCATCTGATCAGAATAGCAATAATTAGCATAACAAAGTAAGATAAAGCAAATATGATGTTCTTTACAGGAAATGCTCAATATGTCCACCATCATTCCTCGATAATAGTTGTAGTCGAGGAATAATGTTGTGAACAGCACTGTAAAGCATGTCCGGAGTTATGGTGAGGCATTGGCGTTGGATGTTGTCTTTCAGCATCCCTAGAGATGTCGGTCGATCACGATACACTTACGACTTCAGATAACCCCAAAGCCAATAATCGCACGGGCTGAGGTCTGGGGACCTGGGAGGCCAAGCATGAAGAAAGTGGCGGCTGAGCACACGATCATCACCAAACGACGCGCGCAAGCGATCTTTCACGCGTCTAGCAATATGGGGTGGAGCGCCATCCCGCATAAACATCGTACGTTACAGCAGGTGTTTATCAGCCAGGCTGGGGAGGATGCGATAGTGTAACACGATTGTCATGCGCAGTCACTGACGTTTTGCTGTCCAGCGCCATACGGCGGACATTTTGTGAACTTTGTTTTTTTTTTGTGGTTCTAATAAAACCCCATGTCATTCCAAGTATGTGTGTCAATTTTTACCTCTCTATCTACATTATTCCGTGGTTTATTAAGTTTTCAAATTTATACTGACTTTTTGATCACCCGGTATTTACCAGCGATAGACTTCAATAGGTATATGGCTGTTGATAGGATAGTCGGGCAAAAATTTTCAGTATATATAAGTTTAGGCGTAAGGCTATTGCCACAGTGATTCCTTATTACCATATGCAGACATTTGTAGTGCCATTATCATCATCAATAACTCGACATATAACTGTTGGATACTGAACTGCCTCTTGATTTTTCCGTGTATTGCAACCGCCTGCTGTTGTATCCATGCCGTTCTTGGAATTGTCCTGATGTCATCTATCCACTTTCCATTAGGCCTACGTCTCGATCTTATCCCATGAAATTTATCAAGGATTTTCTTTGCTCCATCTACAATCTATCCCCGGTTACACGTCCCAACCTCCTCCATTCCAATATGAGTTCGGCCATAATTACATTTTCTACTCCAACCTGTTCCTTGACTTTTTTTTTTCGTTTTCCTGTCTCCCACCACAGCATGCACCAGTACATTGTTCGCTGAGCATCCTTCAGTTTTTGAATGGTTTCCGCAATCAAAGACAATGTGTTACTGCTGTTAAGTCAAAACTACTGATACCCATTGATAATGAGATTGCCTTTTCAGACACAGCGAGAGCTGGTATCTTTATTTGATTTGCCAAAAGCACTCCGTATCACTTTTACATTCACTTTTTAAATGGCTCTATGCACTATGGGTCTTACGTCTGAGGTCATCAGTCCCCTATACTTAGAACTACTTAAACCTAACTAATGTAAGGATGTCACACACATCTATGCCCGAGGCAGGATTCGAACCTGCGACCGTAGCAGTCGCACGGTTCCGGAAAAGCGCAAATACCACAACCCATCCACTGCTTCTATGATTTCATGTTAATTAGCAATATTTTGTTTTCAATATGTCGGCAATACATTATTCTAGCCTCACCGTTAGAGATTTTTCAGGCCTATTTTCAAACTTGCTGTAGTAAGCTAGTGCGTTCGTTGCTGATGTTTTCCCGCACTAGCGCTGTTACTTCCGGTTTGTCACTATCGTCATTAATAACCATCTAGATTTCTAAGTCATTTCTTGAACTATACAAATATTTAAATGAATCGTGGGATACGATGTTACAGAGCATCTGTTGTTAAGAAGAACGATGCACTGTTCCTTCTGGCATGCATCCTGTACGGAAATTACAAACATCAAAAAAAGTTTTGCATCACTCCGGCTCCCAGAACTCCTGGAGACAGACGTTGACTGTGGATATTATGTCACAGATACAGTCCCTCTGACTGTTCAGAGATGTCACTAAACTCGCCCAAAGATGTAAACAACCATGCATGAGCAGCGCCTATTAGACGGAGGGGGTCCGACAGCTGATCAGTTCCAGTCATTCCACAAGGAATGAGGTACACGGCTCGTGTTGTCTGCAGTTCAGTCATGCCTAGACGGTCAATACCGCGGTTCGATCGCGTCCGCATTGTTACTTTGAGCCAGGAAGGGCTCTCTACAAGGGAAGTGTCCAGGCGTCTCGGAGTGAACCAAAGCGATACTGTTCGGTCGTGGAGGAGATACAGAGAGACAGGAACTGTCGATGACATGCCTCGCTCTGGTCGCCCAAGGGCTACTACTGCTGTGGATGACGGCTACCTACGAATTATGGCTCGGAGGAACCCTGACAGCAACGCCACCATGTTGAATAATACTTTTCGTGCAGCCGCAGGACGTCGTGTTACGACTCAAACTGTGCGCAATAGGCTGGATGATACGCAACTTCACTCCTAACGTCCATGGAATGGTCCATCTTTGCAACCACGACAACAAGCAGAGCGGTACAGATAGGCCCAAGAACATGCCGAATGGACCGCTCAGGATTGGCAGCACGTTCTCTTCACCGATGAGTTTCTAATATGCCTTGAACCAGACTGCCGTCTGAGATGTGTTTGTAGGCAACCCGGTCAGTCTGAACTCCTTACACACACTGTCCAGCGAGTGCAGCAAGGTGGAGGTTCCTTGCTGTTTTGGGGTGGCGTTATATGGGGCCGACGTACGCCACTGGTGGTCATGGAAGGCGCCGTAACGGCTGTAATATACGTGAATTCCATCCTTCGACGGATAGTGCAACCATATCGGCAGCATATTGGCGAGGCATCCGTCTTCATGAACAACAATTCGCGCCACCATCGTGCACATCTTGTGAATGACTTTCTTCAGGATAACGACATCGCATGTTCTCCAGACATGAACCCTATCGCACATGTCTGGGATAGACTGAAAAGGGCAGTTTATGGACGATGTGACCCACCAACCACTCTGAGGGATCTACGCCGAATCGTCGTTGAGGTGTGGGACAATCTGGAGCGACAGTGCCTTGATGAACTCGTTGATAGTATGCCACGACGAATACAGGCATGCAATGCAAGACGACGTGCTACTGGGTATTAGAGGTACCGGTGGGTACAGCAATCTGGACCATTACCTCTGAAGGTCTCGCTGTATGGTGGTACAACACGCAATGTGTGTTTTTCATGAGCAGTAAAAATGGCGGAAATGATGTATATATTGATCTCTATTTCAGTTTTCTGTATAGGTTCTGGAACTCTAGGAACCGAGGTGATGCAAAACGTTTTTTGATGTGTGTACATGATGTGCGTACAAGTACAGGTTGTGACGCAAGAGCGACAAAATATGAAAGTTTGGGTCTGGTCGTGAGTCGGGCACGGATAGCCAAAGAACTTAAGGAGACTGCTTTCGTAAACCGTGAAATACAAGTTCGAGTCCTGGTCCGGAACAAATTTTTATTGTCGTCATTCCGTTGCACAGCTGACGGTTGCTCGTATTCGCAACTGCGAATACATTTCCTGTACTGTCACAATGGTCTCTGCAATTCTTTATCTCAATGTACAGGGTGAACCAAAAATTAACAGACGAACTTTCAGAGGTTGGTCAGGGATACCTTCTCAGTATTTTGGTATAATGGACCGGTGGTCTTCGGCTGCACGGGTGCAGAGGTTTCTATCTGTATTGAACGTTCCTTAGTTACTTCAATTCAACGTAGAAATCAACGAACTAGTTTTATAAAATAGTATCAAATATTGTAAATGTAGTTACTGCAATGGTAAGTGCTAATTGGAGTTGAGTTTTAGAAAATAAAAAGGGCGGTAGCCTAATATTCTGTTGTGTCACCGAGGGAGAAAGCTAACAACTACTTTCTGTAATATCCATACAAATAAGAAAAAATTGAAAGTTTAAGTTCTCGGCACTGAGTTAATTAGTGATGGAACATTAGGTCATATGCACAAAGACAGGAAGGTAAATCAGCCGTGGCATCGTTGCAGGAACCATTTCGACATTCATCTGGAGAGATTTAAGGAAATCAAAGGAAGCCAACTAATGAAGGCAAGGCGAGGATTTTAATTCCACTTCTCCCATTTACAAACGTAATGCCATAACCACTACGCCGCATGTTTCGGTCATAACCATTCACATTTTAAGACAGTAATGTGCAAGGTGTGTCAAAGAGTTCGGTGAGTTCTATGTCTAAATGTCAACGCGTGTTAAAAATGCACGTGCAAATGCGTACAGGAAAATATGTTCAGATATCAAACCACGACTTCATATCCATTATAGATAAAATAAATCTTAAGGAATTCTATATTGCTGAGCAGTAGTTGAAAAGAACAGGACAAAAGGACAGAGTTTTATTACACAGAGGGGAACCAAAAATCCACCGATAAACTTTCAGAGGTTCTTTAGTGACACCTGCTAAGTATTTTGGTACAAGGGACCGGCCGGCCGGAGTGCCGAGCGGTTCTAGGCGCTACAGTGTGGAACCGCGCGACCGTTACGGCCGCAGGTTCGAATCCTGCCTCGGGCATGGATGTGTGTGATGTCCTTAGGTTAGTTAGGTTTAAGTAGTTCTAAGTTCTAGGGGACTGATGACCTCAGAAGTTAAGTCCAATAGTGCTCAGAGCCATTTTTAAATAAGGGACCGGCGGCTCGTTATAAAGGAACAATGATAATGTGGTTTATTCAATCTGTTACCCCAGTTACCTCTTTTCTGTGCAAATACCGTCAAAACAATGAAAAAGATTGTAACATGCCGTCATCAGAACATGTAACACATGTTGTTTCTCTCGCATCTTTACACTAGCTTCTAAGTGTTTTCGGTAATTTTGAAGTAACTAAGGAACGATGGTAAACAGAAAAAATGACGACAGTCAAAGAATACTTTAGCGTTCACTAATTATAGAGGAATTTACAACTATGGTATAAATTGCAAATACAAGTAACTTCTATGCGAAATCAGACTATTGCAAGGTTGTCAGTCCAGAAGAAAGATGAAGCCCACATCTTCAGTTTACGTGCTGCAGTGAAATTTAAAAGCACTTCGTGCGCGTGTTTCTCACACTGTGCCTGGGATTGCTTGTATGACGTCGGACGATGTGTCATAATGGATGTTGGGATTTATATTAGCCGATACGTTCCCAAAGACGAGCGCTCCTTTCTTATTAAATGAGATTCTGACCATACTCTTAATGAAGGTCACGGTCAAATGTCACTCTTGACCACAGTCCAGAGAAGCACGGCGTATCTAATGACGTAACGTACTGGGTATCATATGGTTGTTGGGTTGGTTGTTTCGGGGAGAAGACCAGACAGCGAGGTCATCGGTCTCATCGGATTAGGGAAGGAAGTTGGCCGTGCCCTTTCAAAGGAACCATCCCAGCATTTGCCTAGAGCGATTTAGGGAAATCACGGAAAACCTAAATCAGGAAGGCCGGACGCGGGATTGAACCGTCGTCCTTCCGAATGCGAGTCCAGTGTGCTAGGGTATAATATGGAGCGTCTCTTTTAGTACCAGTACTTCGTTAACGCATTGCACAAATAAAGATCATTCGAAAAGTATTTTGGCGGTATTTACATAAAGACGTCCGTTTTCGATGGTTTACTTTACGCTAGAATTTCAACGATATAGGTGAAATGGTGGAAGGCACTTTATTACAATCTATGAGCCCTAAAGGTCGCTCAAGAAACGAACTGGCAGGAAGAAAGATTAGAATTCAACATCTTGTCGACAGTTTTTTAATTTCATACATAAAATGTAACGAACAAGACGACTTAAATTGTCTGTAGTGAAGTTTGGCTGAGTGAATTTCGTATTGGCTTGTTTGGCCGGGAGGTGAGAGGCTATAGCGGTGTACGGGAACAGCTGATCGGCGTTGGGGCGCGACACTGGAAACCCTTTGACAGGAGGGTGGAGGGGCGCATCCACTTGCAGGGCTTCGGCCATCTCAGCCAGATAACTGTCGCTTCAACACGGCGCACGCAAACACTCTTTAACGCTAAGCACTCCCAATAATTCTGCACTTATATCCGCCGCACATCTTTTACGGACATTGTGTTTTACTGTAGTCATCAGGCAGCGGTAAGCATAAAACTGAAATTTAAGTTTCGTTGGAGTTTATAACGATGCTTCCTCTAGGTTTGTCAACCTGGTGTTGACTTAAATTGAAGAACGAAGGTGAATTACTAATCAACGTCCTGTGGACTTGAGGTCATCAGAGACTATACAGTAGCTCAGGTGCAGGAAGATGATGAGGGAAATCGAAAGTAGCACTGCTGAAGTACTATTCCAGAATTCGCCTACCCTTATTTATGGAAACCATGGAAAAATATTAATCGATATGTTTGGACTGAGACTCGAGCTCTGATTTTCCAGAACTAGAGGTCGATTTAACCACGATGTCAGCTCTCTCGGTCGTTTGACGTTTATATTTTGATATATCTAGGTCTTGATATGTAATTTCAAGCTGTCCAGAGACAATACTATGAGTAAGCCCTTCAGTAAGTACAGCAAGAGATTTTCATACTTTTTCCTTTCTCCCCCCCCCCTTTCCCCTCTCTCTTTCTCTCTCTCTCTCACCCCCTTCCTCCCCTGCGTCTCTGTATATCTATCTACCTACCTATGTAACTAACTTTTTATAAAAGTTATAGTACCATAGTACTCTTTCAAATTCTGAAGGTGGCAGGGGTAAAATACAGGGAGCGAAGGCTATCTACAATTTGTACAGAAACAGATGGCAGTTATAAGAGTCAAGGGGTACGAAAGTGAAGCAGTGGTTGAGAAGGCAGTGAGACAGGGTTGTAGCCTATCCCCGATGTTATTCAATTTGTATATTGAGCAAGCAGTAAAGGAGACAAAAGAAAAATTTGAAGCAGGAATTAAAATCCAGGGAGAAGAAATAAAAACTTTGAGGTTTTGCGATGACGTTGAAATTCTGTGAGAGACGGCAAAGGACCCAGAAGAGCACCTGAACGGAATGGACAGTGACTTGAAAGGAGGATATAAGATCAACAAAAGCAAAATGAGTGTAATGGAATGTAGTCGAATTAAATCATGTGATGTCAGGTGATGCTGAAGGAATTAGAGTAGGAAATGAAACACTTAAAGTAGTCAATGAGTTTTGCAATTTGGGGAGCAAAAGAGCTGATGAAGGTCGAAGTAGGGAGAATATGAAATGTAGACTGATTACGGCAAGGAGAGCGTTTCTGAAGAAGAGAAATTTGTCAACATCGAGTGTAGATTTAAGTGTCAGGAAGTCTTTCCTTAAGGTATTTGTATGGAGTGTGCCATGTATGGAAGTGATGCATGGACGATAAATAGTTTAGACAAGAAGAGAATAGAAGCTTTCGAAATATAACGCTACAGAGAATCCTGAAGATTAGATGGGTAGACCACGTAACTAATGAGGAGGTACTGAATAGAATTGGGGAGAAGAGGAAATTGTGTCACAGCTTGAGTAGAAAAAGGGATCTGCTGGTAGAACACGTTCTGAGGCATCAAGGGATCACCAACTTAGTATAGGAGGGAAGTATAGAGGATAAAAATCGTAGAGGGACTCTAAGAGATGGATACACTAAGCAGATTCAGAACAAAGTAGGTTACAGTAGCTATTCGGAGATAAAGAAGCTTGCACAGGATAGAGTGCATGGAGATCTGCATCAATCCAGTCTCTGGACTTAACACCACAACAACAGTACCATGAGAAACTTGCTAAAAAAGCTAAATAACTATCTCTCCGTCCGAACAGGCCTTGGAAGGTCCAACGATACCGACAGACCGCCGTGTCATCCTCAGCCCACAGGCGTCACTGGATGCGAATATGGAGGGGCATGTGGTGAGCACACCGCTCTCCTGGCCGTATGTCAGTTTCCGAGACCGGAGCCGCTACTTCTCAATCAAGCAGCTCCTCAGTTTGCCTCACAAGGGCTGAGTGCAACCCGCTTCCCAACAGCGCTCGGCAGACCGGATGGTCACCCATCCAAGTGTTAGCCCAGCCCGACAGCGCTGATTTGACGGAAACCGGTGTGACCACTGGGGCAAGGCCGTTGGCGAAATAACTGCGAGGAGGACTATTGTGTTGACAGGAGGTGATATATTATATGTAATTAGCTATTGTAAAAATACCATTTAGTTTTTTAACTCATCCTCCATGGCAGAGTACATGATTTTTAATCCTATCAACATTCCTTAACGTACAGTAAGCGCTACTCCCTTCATGTCTTTGAAAGAGAAGATCTGATGCCGGCCGGAGTGGCCGAGCGGTTAAAGGCGCTGCAGTCTGGAACCGCACGACCGCTACGGTCGCAGGTTCGAATCCTGCCTCGGGTATGGATGTGTGTGATGTCCTTAGGTTAGTTAGGGTTAAGTAGTTCTAGGTTCTAGGGGACTTATGACCACAGCAGTTGAGTCCTATAGTGCTCAGAGCGATTTGAACCATTTGAAGATCTGATCCGATCCATGACTGAACCTCATACACATCTTGGAATTATTATAGATTCCAGTCACATTAAGTTTATCTAACTAGGGCTTCATTCGCATTGGCAGATAATACTGAGGCCGTGTAGTTAACCAAGAGATTAACACATTTCAGACGAATAGAATATTTGGAGCTTGTGATTCAAAAGCAGAAGCGTAGATAAAATGATGCTATGGTGCACGGGAGGGCACAAGATGACTTAGAATTTCTGGATGGTGTGATAAAAGTCAACTTGCTCTAAATGTAGAAAAATGTACGTTAATGCAAATGAGTATGAATAACAATCCTATAACTGTTGTGACTTGGCAAGACAGCCAAGCCACTATGACCGGTAGCCGAAAGGCACGCGTTTAAGCTCACGCAGGCTGGCGTGAGGTCTGGAACAGGACAATGTAATTAATATAGCCAATAAGGTACGTTGCTGCTGGAATACTTAACTTTAATCCATAATTGGTGTACATCGGTCTGACGGTACAGGCATCACAAGATAAATAGCAAATGATAATGGCGCCTTGCTAGGTCGTAGCAAATGACGTAGCTGAAGGCTATGCTAACTATCGTCTCGGCAAATGAGAGCGTAATTTGTGAGTGAACCATCGCTAGCAAAGTCGGCTGTACAACTGGGGCGAGTGCTAGGACGTGTCTCTAGACCTGCCGTGTGGCGGCGCTCGGTCTGCAATCACTGACAGTGGCGACACGCGGGTCCGTCGTATACTAACGGACCGCGGCCGATTTAAAGGCTACCACCTAGCAAGTGTGGTGTCTGGCGGTGACACCACAATAACACTCGAATGCAGCATTAGCAGGACCAGCTTGACGCAGTCACGTCGATTAAATATCTAGTCGCTGGTTTGCAAAGCAATATAAAAATTAAATGAGCACGTCAGGATGGTAATAGGGAAGGCGAATGCTCGGCTTCGCTTTATTGGGAGAATTCTGGGAAAGTGCAGCTCATCCATAAAGGAAACGGTGTATAGACCGATAGTGCGACCCATTCTTGAGTACTGTTCAAGTGTTTTCAGATCCCCACCAGATCGCATTAGAGGCATGCTGCTGAGTTTGTTACCGGCAGGTTCGATCAGTACGCAGATATTACGGAGATGCTTCGCGCACTTCCTTGAGGCAAACGACGCTCTTTTCGCGAGTCACTAACGCGGAAATTTAGAGAGTCGGCATCGGAGGTCAACTGCTAAAAGATTCTACTGCCGACAACGTACATTTCCGTAAGGACCACGAATATAAGATTCAAGGAATTAGGGCTCGTACTTTTAAAATAAGATCCAAGAAATTAGGGCACGTACTTTTAGACATTTTTCATTTTCATTTAAACACTACAAAGTAGCCCACCACCTGGGTTACTAAGGTGGGCCGTGTGCTACTTAAAACAAGTAACAAGCCAGGCAGTGTTTGGTCTCTTAGCCGTAATGGCTGCTTGCAAGTTATGTTAGCTTGACAAGTCCCCATTCCGTTACCGTCCCTGCCACGTGGAGGCGGACCTTTTCTAAAGTTTCTGCCCCGGCTGTTGCTCTGTGTGTTAGTACACTCTTAAATACAGTGAGTGACACGTACTTTTAGACAGTCGTTCTTCCCTCGATCTACACTACTGGAAATTGAAATAAGAACACCGTGAATTCATTGTCCCAGGAAGGGGAAACTTTATTGACACATTCCTGGGGTCAGATACATCACATGATCACACTGACAGAACCACAGGCACATAGACACAGGCAACAGAGCATGCACAATGTCGGCACTAGTACAGTGTATATCCACTTTTCGCAGCAATGCAGGCTGCTATTCTCCCATGGAGACGATCGTAGAGATGCTGGATGTAGTCCTGTGGAACGGCTTGCCATGCCATTTCCACCTGGCGCCTCAGTTGGACCAGCGTTCGTGCTGGACGTGCAGATCGCGTGCGACGACGCTTCATCCAGTCCCAAACATGCTCAATGGGGGACAGATCCGGAGATCTTGCTGGCCAGGGCAGTTGACTTACACCTTCTAGTGCACGTTGGGTGGCACGGGATACATGCGGACGTGCATTGTCCTGTTGGAACAGCAAGTTCCCTTGCCGGTCTAGGAATGGTAGAACGATGGGTTCGATGACGGTTTGGATGTACCGTGCACTATTCAGTGTCCCCTCGACGATCACCAGTGGTGTACGGCCAGTGTAGGAGATCGCTCCCCACACCATGATGCCGGGTGTTGGCCCTGTGTGCCTCGGTCGTATGCAGTCCTGATTGTGGCGCTCACCTGCACGGCGCCAAACACGCATACGACCATCATTGGCACCAAGGCAGAAGCGACTCTCATCGCTGAAGACGACACGTCTCCATTCGTCCCTCCATTCACGCCTGTCGCGACACCACTGGAGGCGGGCTGCACGATGTTGGGGCGTGAGCGGAAGACGGCCTAACGGTGTGCGGGACCGTAGCCCAGCTTCATGGAGACGGTTGCGAATGGTCCTCGCCGATACCCCAGGAGCAACAGTGTCCCTAATTTGCTGGGAAGTGGCGGTGCGGTCCCCTACGGCACTGCGTAGGATCCTACGGTCTTGGCGTGCATCCGTGCGTCGCTGCGGTCCGGTCCCAGGTCGACGGGCACGTGCACCTTCCGCCGACCACTGGCGACAACATCGATGTACTGTGGAGACCTCACGCCCCACGTGTTGAGCAATTCGGCGGTACGTCCACCCGGCCTCCCGCATGCCCACTATACGCCCTCGCTCAAAGTCCGTCAACTGCACATACGGTTCACGTCCACGCTGTCGCGGCATGCTACCAGTGTTAAAGACTGCGATGGAGCTCCGTATGCCACGGCAAACTGGCTGACACTGACGGCGGCGGTGCACAAATGCTGCGCAGCTAGCGCCATTCGACGGCCAACACCGCGGTTCCTGGTGTGTCCGCTGTGCCGTGCGTGTGATCATTGCTTGTACAGCCCTCTCGCAGTGTCCGGAGCAAGTATGGTGGGTCTGACACACCGGTGTCAATGTGTTCTTTTTTCCATTTCCAGGAGTGTATTTGCGAATGGAACAGGAGAGGAAATGACTAGTAGTGGTACGTGGTATTCTCTGCCACGCAACGTGCTATGGCTTGCGGAGTATGTATGTAGCTGTACATACAGATCTAGAATAAATTATTTGAAGCAGAGTACTGAAAAATGCGTGGTTCAAGGACCCACATAAAATAATTCCCATCTATGTTTGGGGAATAGTCTTCTTCGTACAGGGTCATTGTTTGAAACATTTCCTCCTCATGCGGAGGACACGGATTCAATTCCCGGTACTACGAATGTTGTTTTCCTTGGTCTGAGCACGTTTGTTCTCAAGCAAGATTCACACTGCATGTCGCTAACATTTGTACTGTTCTACAGACATTTTCAGGGCAGTACAGACAGAGACAAATGCGGATAAGAAATCAAACGAAATGCAATTATACTGTGAAGAGACACTGCAGGTCACGAGCCCCTTTTGACAAAATACTCAGAAAATATTCCTGAATTATCTCCAAAAGTTTTTAGTTGAGTCTGGGTTCACCTTGTACAACTTTGCGCCCGAGAGAAAAATAAAAGAGCAAGCAACCGGCTCTCCAATCCAGCCGCAGTAATCGAACTGTGAACTAGATCTGGTAAGTCATGGTCAGTATCGAACATTACTTGAAGTAGTGGACAATAAACTTTTGAAGCTTTTCCTCAAAGTCTTACGCCTCTTACATCATTTTTTTAATTCAAAAATGTTCAAATGTGTGTGAAATCTTATGGGACTTAACTGCTAAGGTCATCAGTCCCTAAGCTTACACACTAATTAACCTAAATTATCCTAAGGACAAAAACACACACCCATGCCCAAGGGAGGACTCGAACCTCCGACGGGACCAGCCATTTTTTTTAATTATATGTTTCTAGATATTGCATTCTATTTTATCTTTCAACCATAGTGAATGTTACATTTTTTTCAGTTGCATACGGGACAAAATGCCTTTATTTACGTCGTGAGAAACGTAATCTTATTTTAGAAGCACTCACGGCTAAAGAAGTGAAAGTCCCGCTCTGTTTTTGAAAAACATTTTTACTGGTCTACCGTAGAGTTCACTTGCAAAAAAATTTTGCGTAAGAGGCCAATGCATTAGGTTATTTTACATTGACCTTAGATGGCCACAATCAAAAAAAGAGAAAGAAGGAGCAAATTTGATCTAAGATAGAGTTAAGTATATATGTGCAGAAATGGCACTTGGATCAACAGAAGGGATAAGGTGTATCGCGTGTGAAGTCGCGGGCAGCGCCTGTGTGCTATACTATGCCGCGTTGTCTGTTACTCCATCAAGGCCGCTGCCGGCACGTCGCAGTGCATGCTAGCATTTCTACTCAAAGAGGACATCATCGCTCCCAGACTTCGTTATTCCCATATGAATCTGATTCGTGGAAGTACTAACTCGCAAAAAGTAATATGACATCACCGGAAACAGATGGGGAGCATAATAAATCAATGTAAATAGCTATTCCAATGTGACCAATAACACCAAGAGCTGTAGTTTCTGTGTCTGCCGTGTTAATCGTCGTCAGTATTCATTTTAAAGCGGTATGCTAAGACACATGGCTTTCCGTTTCAGGGCAGAAGATTTTAAACGGCAGTAAGTGGAATAGAATTTTTGGTTAAGTTACCTCCCATCAAGTCGTAAGAATAATGCAGTTAATTCTTATTTTGTGGGAAAGGGCCGCGCGGTTCCAGACTGTAGCGCCTAGAACCGCTCGGCCACCTCGGCCGGCTGTCTAGCAGTGAGCGGTTGATTTCTTTCCACCTGGAATAGACATCGACAGTTGTTTAGATATTCGTGTCTGAGTTTCCCAAGTCATCAGTGATGCAACAAGGACACTGGTTCGGTTATATCGAAACGCGTTAAACGGCGAGCCGTATGGGAATCTTTCTGAAGACTTTTGTTATCTTGGCACGTTCTTCATCTACATCTGCACCTTCTATAAGTTCTGTATGTAATGTCTGCGAATTACTCTACCGTTTACGAACCAGGTTGTGTGCGTGCGTATTCCACTCACCATCTGAACGCTGAAATATATTAATCGTTCCTTCTTTGTTTTGACCTTTAAGAAATCAGCAATTTGCCACTAGGTCATTAAAACATCATATCAGTTTTTGATATCTCAGCTGATTTTTATACTTAATCATTATATTAGTATTATGTTTACGTGCAATTCCTTTGCTTGTGCCAGTTGGCATCTGTGGTCATCAGTCCTCTAGAACTACTTAAACCTAACTAACCTAAGGACATCACACACATCCATGCCCGAGGCAGGATTCGAACCTGCGACCGTAGCAGTCCACCGGTTCCGGACTGAGCGCCTAGAACCGCTAGACCACCGCGGCCGGCGATGTATAATGGTTATCTGTCACAACGGTATTACTTGAACGACAGACGCGATGCAATACATGACTTCTACCACCCAGAAAAATAACCAAAACAACAGTGCTAAGAATACCAGCTTCATATCGTTTGAGTAAGAATAGCAAAATCTTGGAATTTACTCTTGATAGTGCGTTGCATAACGAAACTTTCATTTGACTTAATGAGAAATATTCCCTTAAAATAAAAGGAGTAATAAGGCAGTGTCTTAATGTGACTACTTTCGAAATAATTCAGCACAGTTGCTGTAAATATATTTTAGTATATATAAACTATCTAGGCGGAAACTGATGTTTACCTATTACGACTCATGCTAGAATATGAGTAAGGCTCAACTAAAGATAATTATTCGTTTGTGTTAGCAGATGTTTAATTTTCTGTTCAGAAGACCTAATGTAGATTTCCGAAGTTTAAACAAAATCATCTTAAGTGAACTTTAGGTTTATCTATCAAGTAAGCGACGGCCGATTCTTCCACTTTGCTTGTACACTACTCTAAACGCTCCATCTTTTAAGCCTAGGTGTTTATGGGACGTTTGTCTCGAATATTCTTATGTAAATTCAATATTGTGCAGTGCTACTCACAAAAATTCTTTAACGTGAAACTACTGTCTACAGTTAATGTGATCTCCAAAAGCAGTCATGTCGCTAGTAGATGGCAATTCGGGTCTCTTACAGAGAAACAAAATTGAATGAAATTTTGCATTCGTTCTTTTATTCAGATCATATGTTATTGAATATGTTTCTATCGAGAGTGATCGATGACGCCATTAGCCGGCCGTTGTGGCCGAGCGGTTCTAGGCGCTACAGTCTGGAACCGCGCGACCGCTACGGTAGCAGGGTCGAATCCTGCCTCGGGCATGGATGTGTGTAATGTCCTTAGGTTAGTTAGGTTTAAGTAGTTCTAAGTTCTAGGGGACTGATGACCTCAGAATTTAAGTCGCATAGTGCTCAGAGCCATTTGAACCATTTGATAACGCAAAGGCTAATGAAAATAAAAGTATGAAAAGGAAATAAGTGAGGCGGTGACAGTGATGGGAATGTGTCTTTCTTAGTTGTCTGTCATCTTAAATTTTGTAGGACAGTGTATGGAATAGCTTGTCGAACGTTTTAAAAGCACAGAATAGCCGTTCCAAAGCTTGGCTGGAAACTGACCGTCTTCACCCCGCCTGCAACCTTGACACAGTGAGTCGATGAGCGGGTGAGGGGTTTTTTCGTGGTCGTGTGGAAGGTGTTTTGCATTAATAGTTGGTTATAAAACGCACGGGGGCCGGGTACTGTAGTTGTATTGGTTTGAGATATGTGGTTAGAGAAATTACACGGCGCGGCGCGGCGCGGCGCGGCCTGGGAATGCGTGCTGCGATGCCGCCACCGCCGGCAGCGAGTCTGCCCAAGTCTGCCGCAGTCGCCGCCTAAACGTCACAGTCCAGCTAAGAGCTGAGAAATCACTGCCGTCATACGCCCGGCGACAATGACGTAATTACAGACGGAACACAAGCGCGGACGGGACAAGAATGATGAAGGAAGCTGGCCGTGTCCTTTTCCTGAAGACTCAGCCGCGGATTCGTCACCGCATTAGTGAGCCCAGTGAAAACCTAAAGCTAAATAGAATTTTATATGTTTAATTTTGACATTGTAATTCTGTCAGAGACAGCAAAGGACCTGAAAGAGCAGTTGAATGGAATGGACAGTGTCTTGAAAGGATGGTAAAGGATGAACACCAGCAAAAGAAAATCGTCGATAATGGAATGTAATGGAATTGAATCACGTGATGCTGAGGGAATGAGACTAGGAAATGAGACACTTAAATTACTACATGAGTTTTGCTATATGGGCAGCAAAATATCTGATGATGGTCGAAGTAGATAGGGTATAAAATGTAGACTGTCAATGGCAAGAAAAGCGTTTCTGAGGAAGATAAATTTGTTGACATTGAGTATAGTTTGAAGTGTGGCTCTGAGCACTATGCGACTTAACTTCTGAGGTCATCAGTCGCCTAGAACTTAGAACTAATTAAACCTAACTAACCTAAGGACATCACACACATCCATGCCCGAGGCAGGATTCGAACCTGCGACCGTAGTGGTCACGCGGTTCCAGACTGAAGCGCCTTTAACCGCACGGCCACACCGGCCGGCAGTTTGAAGTGTCAAAAATGTTGAAATGTGTGTGAAACCTTATGGGACTTAACTGCTAAGGTCATCAGTCCCTAAGTTTACACACTACTTAACGTAAATTATCCTAAGGACAAACACACACACCCATGCCCGAGGGAGGACTCGAACCTCCGCCGGGACCAGCCTCACAGTCCATGACTGTAGCGCCTAGACTGCTCAGGTAATCCCGCGCGGCTTTGAAGTGCCAGGAAGTCCTTTCTGAAAGTTTTTGTACGGAGTGTAGCCGTGTATGGAAGTGAAACATAGACGATAAACAATTTAAACATGAAGAGAATAGAAGCTTTTGAGATGTGGTGCTATAGTAGAATGGTGAAGATTAGATGGGTAGATCACGTAACTACTGAGGAGGTGCTGAATAGAATTGGGAAAAACAGAAATTTGTGGTTCAACCTGACTAGAAGAAGGGATCGGTTGATAGGACACATTCTGAGGCATCAAGGGATCATCAGTTTAGCAATGGAGGGAAGCGTGTGTGGTAAAAATCGTAAAGGGAGACTGTTGTGTACATAGTTCCGCGTAGTCAGTGCGTACACAACTTTCCCACTAGAGCGCGCCCCACTAAGCACAACAGTGCAGGCGCAGCGCTCGTCCGTCTCCGCACTACGAGATGGCGCTGCCATAGAGACGGACCAAATTCTGCTTCCGCCGATCCGCGTATTAATATGTAACGCAGCCAATGAGATTCCTGCTAACGTAGAACCTTTTCTCCTCGCGGATCACACTCTTGCAGTGATACATGAACGCGCGAGGTATTATAACGAGTGTACAGACCTCCGATTAGTCAGTCTGCATTTTTCTGCACCAGTCTGTACGAGTTCTACATTTGTCTGTACCAGTCTATAGTCAAGTTTCAGTCTGCGCCTAATAAGATTACCATATTCCTGTACATAGCCATGAAGATTACCATATTCCTGTTCATAGCCATGTATAGACACTTTGGTAAGTATCAGAGATATATGTGAGAATGAGATTAACATACCAATACCAAAGGAACTGCAGATTGTCTATTGTAAATAGCATCCAGAACCAAGTTAAGTAATTTTTATGCTTGTTATTATTTTAATAAATGTGTGTGAAAATTAATCTAGTTCTGTTTAAAGTTGGTCACCGTCAATCTGCTACTCTAAGCGTGCAAGTGGCATTTGTATCGTCTGACCTAATGGCAGAAGATAAACACGCCACGATAAGACCACGAGACATATTGCTGACACTCGCCTACTTCGTTAGAGCGACAAGTCAAATAATCTGATGGTGTGTGTACTGAAGGTCTTACAGTACGCACACCACAGAGACCAAGAGATGAATACAGTAAGTCGATTCAGAAGGATGCAGGTTGCAGTAGATAATCAAAGATGAAGAGGCTTGCACAGGATCTTATGGGACTTAACTGCTAAGGTCATCAGTCCCTAAGCATACACACTACGTAACTTAAATTATCCTAAGGACAAACACACACACCCATGCCCGAGGGAGGACTCGAACCTCCGCCGGGACCAGCCTCAAAGTCCATGACTGCAGCGCCTTAGACCACTCGGATGGAGAGCTACATCAAACCAGTCTTTGGGCCGGAGACCACAACAACAACTTTGAAAGCTATCACTTGAGTTTCTTCACAAGCTAGACGTAGCAGCATCTGAAGTGCAGATTGTTGCGCTTGACTTCCCACCATCGCCGTCATCTTTCACAGGACAGCGGCCCACTAGCAAAGCCGACACCGACCTGTATACACGCGGACGTGCTAATAACACCAAAACCTTTCCGCGAAAGTTCGACAGTGTCGTCCTCTGCCCGAAAAAAAAACTCAACTGGTACTGTAGTTGGTGGCAACAGAGATTGATTGCTAGTAAGACAACTGTCAACTTTTCGTAACACAACGCGTGACAATGGTACAATCTTTCATTCAAAAATATGCTGACATGTCTACCTATCTTCCCTCGCTTCTTCTACGACGAAAGCTGCTGGAAAGTATACGGACGCCATAAGAAGGTAAGCTATCAAGTCCATCAGCATATTAGGTAGTCGCGAAGTTTCATCTCCGAAGTGAGTTTATCCGTAAATTAGCCGTTGCCTATGTTGTTCTTGCGATCATCGCTACGGACTACCTGTCACTTTAAGGAATGTTGCCGGACATTGCCAGCAGAATCTTATTAATATGAGATCCCAATAAAAGAATCCTTTACCCTTTTGTCGTATCGAAGATACAAGCACCCGCTCGATAGTAGGCGGATCTTTGTACGACAACCGGCTTCGCCCGTTCTTGGATATCAGCTACCCATCGCCGGCCTTAGCACCTGCTCTGTACTCTACAGTTCAATCGCAACATATAGGCAGCTGATCCATGAATGACTACCCCTATGGCTACCAAAACCATGACTGTTTCGAAGCCGCAATGTCTGCCAAAGGATTCTGTTCTCCCCTGCATAGCAGCTACTCAGGCTCGCTACATGATAGAAAAAGAATACGGACTGGCGACATGTCATGTTTACCGACAATTCAGCACCCTAGTTGAGCCTGACGATTCTCCCGTCCCCCACATAGAGGACTTTGCTGCGAATATTCAGTTTCATTTATTTATTTTGGTGATTCATGTACCACGTTCCCATAACCACAATAAGATTCAAATGCCGTTTACACATTTCCAGTTTACTCGGTAGAAGGAAAGAACATTAATGTTTAACTTCCCGTGGACAATGAGGAAACTCGTATCAAGGAAGGATTGGAAATGAAATCAGCCGGGCCCTTTCGAAAGATCTATACAGACATTTGCCTTAAGGGGAATCACGCAGAAGATAAAGCAGAACGGCCGCCCGCACATTTGAACCCGAATGCGAGACCACTCTGCTAAATACACTCCTGGAAATTGAAATAAGAACACCGTGTATTCATTGTCCCAGGAAGGGGAAACTTTATTGACACATTCCTTGGGTCAGATACATCACATGATCACACTGACAGAACCACAGGCACATAGACACAGGCAACAGAGCATGCACAATGTCGGCACTAGTACAGTGTATATCCACCTTTCGCAGCAATGCAGGCTGCTATTCTCCCATGGAGACGATCGTAGAGATGCAGGATGTAGTCCTGTGGAACGGCTTGCCATGCCATTTCCACCTGGCGCCTCAGTTGGACCAGCGTTCGTGCTGGACGTGCAGACCGCGTGAGACGACGCTTCATCCAGTCCCAAACATGCTCAATGGGGGACAGATCTGGAGATCTTGCTGGCCAGGGTAGTTGACTTACACCTTCTAGAGCACGTCGGGTGGCACGGGATACATGCGGACGTGCATTGTCCTGTTGGAACAGCAAGTTCCCTTGCCGGTCTAGGAATGGTAGAACGATGGGTTCGATGACGGTTTGGATGTACCGTGCACTATTCAGTGTCCCCTCGACGATCACCAGTGGTGTACGGCCAGTGTAGCAGATCGCTCCCCACACCATGATGCCGGGTGTTGGCCCTGTGTGCCTCGGTCGTATGCAGTCCTGATTGTGGCGCTCACCTGCACGGCGCCAAACACGCATACGACCATCATTGGCACCAAGGCAGAAGCGACTCTCATCGCTGAAGACGACACGTCTCCATTCGTCCCTCCATTCACGCCTGTCGCGACACCACTGGAGGCGGGCTGCACGATGTTGGGGCGTGAGCGGAAGACATCCTAACGGTGTGCCGGACCGTAGCCCAGCTTCCTGGAGACGGTTGCGAATGGTCCTCGCCGATACCCCAGGAGCAACAGTGTCCCTAATTTGCTGGGAAGTGGCGATGCGGTCCCCTACGGCACTGCGTAGGATCCTACGGTCTTGGCGTGCATCCGTGCGTCGCTGCGGTCCGGTCCCAGGTCGACGGGCACGTGCACCTTCCGCCGACCACTGGCGACAACATCGATGTACTGTGGAGACTTCACGCCCCACGTGTTGAGCAATTCGGCGGTACGTCCACCCGGCCTCCCGCATGCCCACTATACGCCCTCGCTCAAAGTCTGTCAACTGCGCATACGGTTCACGTCCACGCTGTCGCGGCATGCTACCAGTGTTAAAGACTGCGATGGAGCTCTGTATGCCACGGCAAACTGGCTGACACTGACGGCGGCGGTGCACAAATGCTGCGCAGCTAGCGCCATTCGACGGCCAACACCGCGGTTCCTGGTGTGTCCGCTGTGCCGTGCGTGTGATCATTGCTTGTACAGCCCTCTCGCAGTGTCCGGAGCAAGTATGGTGGGTCTGACACACCGGTGTCAATGTGTTCTTTTTTCCATTTCCAGGAGTGTATACTAAATGCTACACTACCTCGCGTAATTAACTCGGATACCAGTTGGATTATGCAATGTTACACAGAGATTTCATCGCTTCAACGACAAAATAGCACTAGTTCAAATGGCTCTGAGCAGTATGGGACTTAACTGCTGCGGTCAGCCGGCTGGAGTGGCCGAGCGGTTAAAGGCGCTACAGTCTGGAACCGCACGACCGCTACGGTCGCAGGTTCGAATCCTGCCTCGGGCATGGATGTGTGTGATGTCGTTAGGTTAGTTAGGTTTAAGTAGTTCTAAGTTCTAGGGGTCTTATGACCACAGCAGTTGAGTCCCATAGTGCTCAGAGCCATTTTTTTGCTGCGGTCATCAGTCCCCTAGAACTTAGAACTACTTAAACCTAACTAACCTAAGGACATCACACACATCCATGCCCGAGGCAGGATTCGAACCTGCGACAATAGCGGTCGCGCGGTTCCAGACTGTAGCGCCGAGAACCGCTCGGCCACTCCGGCCAGCAAAATAGCACTAGTGGATGATTTATTCAAGAGAAAGATCTTCACAAATTCAGCAAGTCAATAATGTGTTGGTCCATCACTGGCATTGATTGACAGAGTTGATGGATGTCCTCCTGATGAGATATCTTGCCAAAATCTGTCCAATTGGCGCTCTAGATCGTCAAAATGCCGAGGTCGTTGGAGAGCCCTACCCATAACGCACCAAACATTTATAGTTGGGGAGAGACCCGGCGACTTTGCTGACCAAGATATGATTTGGCAAGCACGAATGCAAGCAGTAGAAATTCTAGAGGTGTGCGGTAGGGCATTAACTTGCTGAAATGTAAACACAGGATGACTTGCTACGAAGGGCTACAAAACGGGATGCAGAAGATCGTCGACGTACAGCTAGGCTGTAAGGGTGCCGAGGTTGACAACCAAAGAGCTCCTGATATGAAAACAAATGGCACCCCAGACGATCACTTCTGGTTGCCGAGCCGTATGGCGATCTAGTGAGGATGGTATCCCACTGTTGCCCAGGGTATCTCCAGATACGTCTTCGCTGGTCGTCGGAGCCCATTTGGAAGCAGGACACATCACTGAAGACAATTATACTCCAGTCAACCAGATTCCAGGCCGAATATGTGTGTGGAGACGCGGCGGGAAATCAACCTGACAGTCGCTCGCCATACCCCAGTGGCATATATTGTGTAAGCCTGTATCAGATGACGTGTGTGTTAAGTATGAAATCTTTATGTTGTTCAAGTTTGTGTGGATCTTTGAGTAGACAGGTTGTAGTGTATACATGTTATAGCTTTGAAACGTTAAACGGCCACATTTCTTGGTTGCATTGGACACTCATTTAATACAGATGTACACAATATATGTCACTGATGATGGGATGTATGGCAGAATACCGGTTTTGCAATTAAATGTAATTCAGTGCAGCTCATGGTGTACAGCAAGTTGTATTTAAACAAATACTTCTAAACCACAGATCACCCACCATACAAGATTTTCATAATTTGTTTTGTATTGTGTGCGAATTCTTCAATAAATATTGTTATAAGCTCATTTTATAAGGATCCTGCATTATGAGCATGTTGGTGATTAATTTCTCTGGGCCCGTAACTATTTGAGTTTGTTATGATAATAAGTAAACGCTGATTCATGACAAATTTTAAACTGGTATCATATGACCGCAAAATTAAATTCACCGTCGTAAACACGGTGTTGCAATAAATGTCGCAAAAAGTAATAAGAAATAAATACTCTTTGAATAAAGAAACGTAGTCTCCCAACACAGAAGACTTTCAGGTGAGCAATCACAACAAAATAAAAATGCACACATGGTTTTTAGGCTCATAATAGAAAAATCAACCAATAGTTCTGTATATCTTTTACAGAAATAAAACGAGACCCACTGTACGAAGTTGTCGAAACATGTTTGGATGAAAAATTAAAAAAAAATTAAAGAGACGGAGTTTCCAACCCCAGCAACTTCAACCTTTATATATATATATATATATATATATATATATATATATATATATATATATATATATTTCCTACGACAGACGTAAGCTGCTGTAGATGCTTTTACTAAGAGTCCACAGTAATGGACAAATATTTCTTTTTCACCCGATATTAAAAAACAAAAAACCAAGTATTGTTGAGTCAGGTACCTGTAAACCTGGGATCAACAGATTCCAACGTTACTTACGTTTCTGACTGACAGTAAAAAGCTTAGTGTTGATTAATTACATTTCGTAAATAGAGAGCAACAATAAAAATACAGATAGGTTGCATAGCTATAAAATACTGGCCTCGTTATTTAGTCGAACCAGGTTTAAATACTGCACCAGACATATTCCTTGTTTGATGGTACAGGGGTGGAGAAAAATACGTAAACACGAAAAACGCAACACATTACCGCCCTCAATACGGTGTAGGAAAACCGTAGACATTCAAAACAGCTTGCAGTCGTGTCGGAATGAACAAATACAGGTCCTGTATGGTTTCTCAAGGGTATGTTAGACACTATGTGATCAAATGTATCAGGACACCTGGCTGAAAATGACTTACAAGTTAGTGGCGCCCTCCATCGGTAATGCCGGAATTCAGTATGGTGTTGACCCACCCTTAGCTTTGATGGCAGTTTCCACTCTCGCAGGCATACGTTCAGCCAGGTGCTGGAAGGTTTCTTGGGGAATGGCAGAGTTCTTCACGGAGTGCTGGTCTGAGGCGACGAATCGATGTCGGTCGGTGAGGCGTGGCACGAAGTCAGCGTTCCAAAACATACCAGAGGTGTTCTATAGGAATCAGGTCAGGACTCTGTGCAGGCCAGTCCATTAAAAGGATATTATTGTCGTGTAACTACTCAGCCACAGGCCGTGCATTATGAACAGGTGCTCGATCGTGTTGAAAGATGCAATCGCCATCCGCGAATTGCTCTTCAACAGCGGGAAGCAAGAAGGTGCTTAAAACATCAATGTAGGCAAAACAACGCAAAACAACAAGGGGTGCAAGCTTCCTTCATGAAAAACACGACCACACCATAACTCCACTGCCTCCGAATTTTACCTTTGGCACTACACAGGCTGGCAAATGACGTTCACCGGGCATTCGTCATACCCACACCCTGCCATCGGATCGCCACATTGTGTACCGTGATTCGTCACGTCACACAACGTTTTTCCACTGTTGAGTAGTCCAATGTTTACGCTCCTTACACCAAGCGAGGCGTCGTTTGGCATTTACCGGCGTGATATGCGGGCGGGCTTATGAGCAGCCGCTCGACCATGAAATCCTAGTTTCCTCACCTCCCGCCTAACTATCATAGTACTTGCAGTAGATCCTGATGCAATTTGGAATTCATGTGTGATGGTATGGATACATGTCTTCCTATTACACATTACGATCCTCTTCAACTGTCGGCGGTCTCTGTCAGTCAACACACGAGGTCGGCCTGTACGCTTTTGTGCTGTACGTGTCCTTTCATGTTTCCGCTTCACTATCACATCGGAAACAGTAGACCTAGGGATGTTTAGGAGTGTGGAAATTTCGCGTACAGACGAATGACACAAGTGACGCTCAATCAGCTGATCGCGTTCGAAATCCGCTAGTTCCGCGGAGAGCCCCATTCTGCTGTCTCACGATGTCTAATGACTACTGAGGTCGCTGATATGGAGGACCTGGCAGTAGGTGGCAGCAAAATGCACCTAATACGAAAAAGTATGTTTTTGGGTGTGTTCGGATACTTTTGATCATATAGTTTACCATTCTTCCCGCAAGTGGCAAGTTCTGATGGAGGTGAATAGGGATCGCGCACCCTTCTCTCCAAAGTAGACCACAAAGGGTCAACAGTATGGAGATCTGGTGACTCCGGTGGCCAGCAAAGACGCAACAATTAATCCTCGAGCTCACAAAACCAGACGTGGACGATGCGACATGTGTGAGCAGGGTGCCTGTATTTTTGGAATACAGCATCACCACAGGGGAACAAGCGTTGTACCATGGGTTGGACCTGACCAGCCAAAAGGGTCACATTATCCTTCGAAATAATGTGACCTTTCAGAGTAACATTGGGACTCAAGAAATACCGTGATATGGCTGCCCAAATCACCATGGAACCCACGCCATATTGCGCTACTGGGATGCAAATTCGGCCGGAATTTGAAAACAGTGTGAAACAAGACTCATCCGACCAATGACTTTCTTCCATTGTACCATTCAGCTCGTCCAGCAATTCCCTGCTTATGAAGCTCCCTTGGTGTTGTTTTAGTGCTGACAGGGTTGGCGAGTGCAACATTCGTTTCTGCATTTTTTGTCACAATCCTCTTCAGTAGCCGTCCTTCACGATCACTCAACACACACTTTTGTCCCTGTGACTTAGCGGATGATGTTTTCCCACTTTCCCTGCAAGCTATATAAATCTCCGATACGGGGACTTTTGTAACAGCAAACATTTTGACTGCCTTGGTTACTGAAGCACTCACCACACGAGCACTAACAACTCGACATAACACGCTCAGAAACGTACAGAAACCTGTTCCTTCCACGACTGGCACTTTCGTTCATGGTCAAAGACGACAGCGCAACCTACAGGCTTGACTAGCATCTGCATTTACAGGGTGACAATTACAAAAAAAAAAAAAAAAGGTTGGAATGGCTCTGAGCACTATGGGACTTAACTTCTGAGGTCATCAGGCCCCTAGAACTTAGAACTACTTAAACCTAACTAACCTAAGAACATCACACACATCCATGCCCGAGGCAGGATTCGAACCTGCGACCGTAGCGGTCGCGCGGTTCCAGACTGAAGAGCCTAGAACCGCTCGGCTACACCGGCCGGTGGTGACAATTATAGAACTATATAAAAAAACTTAAATTAGTTACAGCGTGCACACACTTTACTCAACATGTAAACGTCACAATAGATATTCGGATTTAGGTTGACACGTTCGATGTGCCTGCCATCATTGGTGGTGATGTGGCGCAGACGAATAGCGAAATTCTGCATGACCCGCCGAAATGTGGAACATCAGTGCTGTCGATGACCTTCTGAATGGCTGTTTTCAGCTGAGTAATGGTTTTGGGGTTATTGCTGTACACCTTGTCTTTAATATAGTTCCACAAAGATGAGTCGCATGTGTTGAAATCCGTAGAATATGGAGGCCAATCGAGGCCCACGCCAGTGGCCTCTGTGTGCCCCAGAGTCAGAACGCCGTTCTGCAGTGCTCCTCCAGGACATCAAACACTCTCCTGTTTCGATGGGGCCGAGCTCAGTCTAGCATGAACCACATCTTGTCGAAATCAGGGTCACTTTGGATAATGGAGTTTAAACCATCTTCCAAAACCTTCACGTACCTTTCATTAGTCACCGTGCCATCAAGGAATATCGCAAGGATAATTCTGTGACTGGACATTGCACACCACACAGTCACCCATTGACGGTGAAGACACTTTTCGATCTCAAAATGCTAATTCTCAGTCCCCACAATGCCCCAGTTTTGCTTATTGACGAACCCATCCAAATGAAAATGGCTTGCAACAAGGCGCGTGCGCATGCTTATACTAATTCCCCGCGGCGAACTGCGCAGTTTGAACGTCCTATCGCAAACCGTTCGGAAGTTATGACGATTTTATTTTATAGTTCAATAATTTCCACCCCGTATGTTCAAACCTGCGTTTTTTTCCTTACTTTCGTCCAACCCCTGGAGCGAACGGTGAGTCCATACACATCTTTACAAACCGTGCTTTGAGAACACATATCATTGACACAATGTATACTATCAAAATGAGTTGAACAATTACCTATTAATTTTCTGCTTTGTTTGTCTGTATCCTCCAAAGCCAATAATGTAGTAATCCCTTATAGATATAACAACGGTAGAAGTGAGAATAGTTACTTTGACAAACTCTGAACTCCTTCTTCAACGTAAGCGTAAGACTTTCGTATGGAGGTGCCCACTTGTCATTTGTGTGTTTCTTCTCAATCTCATCATTGTGTCACGTTTCAGTAAAAGAGAATTTTCTTGTAACGAGCGACTGCTTTTCGATACCGTTTCGCTACATTGGCGACTTTTTTGATACGTTGTATCCATGAATTATAAATATCATTTAGTCGCTGGGAGCTCACTTTTCGAGTCGAATAGACAAATGAATTAAAAGGAACTAGCATAAAAAAGGTCAAAATTAACAAATAACTTTGCTGAAAATTGTTAACTTCCATCTCCATCTCTGCTGTCTTGTACAAGGCTGTACCAGGAGCGGATTTTTATCTTGCGCGCCTAAATAAGTAAACCAATAAGGTAATGAACACAGATCTTGTGAGGCTTCGGTAATCAGCTTATCTGCTACTAAAGCGTCTGCTAACCAAGCGGCCAGGGCCCGTCGTTAAAATAAGGTATCGCGAACGTAATCCCATAAAGCTTTGTACACAGTCGGCATGTGGCACACAGCTAACACTCAACGCCACTAGCGCGAACAAGATTGTATTTTCGTAGAATCTGACACAAGGTCCCATATAACGACTCTGTGGGAGACCAAATACCTCTTTGCAAAGAAAGCACTCATCACTTGTAACCCATTTGGCGTTTATCCTTCACGACACACAGACAACTTCAGTCGCAGAAAGTGGCGATCCAATTTCTTTCTTCTTTTCAGAGAGGCGTTTCTTATCAAATAAAACTCCTTAATACCTTTCTTAATGTAGAGACATAGTAAGAGCCGAAAGGATCGAATATTAATCGGGCAAGTGTGATAGGACCATTACTGTCCACGATGTGTAGAAATGATCTGATAAATAACGTTATTAGATTTCTAAATTTGTTTTGTGGAGGCTTACCTGTGAGTGGAAACGTCGTATTACTGGAAGACTGTTGCTAATTGCAGCAACACCTGCCAATGATCAATGTTCATTGCAGATCTTCAACAGCAATAAATGTTACTGACGAAATCTCGTGGGAAAATAGTGATAGTGATTTTCTAATTAAGGAGATCACCGCCTGAATCACAAAAGCTTTTACTGCTAATGGGATGCAGAGCCAGCTATGGAGTATCTGCGGATCTGAAGGGGTAGTGGTGAAAGTCAACGTAGATATCATACAAAATTAACAATTAAATCATTGTGTGATAAAAAATCACAGTGAGTTGCTGCAAAAAATTTTGCCCTGGAGAACTGGTATCTGAACAGCAGTTCAGAAAATATAGCCTATAATTTGAAGGAAGATCACAAACGATGCCATGTGACGAAGTGGGAGTCCTAGAGTGGCCTCATATAATCGACGAAGAATATACAATTGACGTACAATAGTCAGGAAGCATATTACTTCGTTCCATATATATCTCGCAAAATGACCAGAGAAGAAAAATTAGAAAAATTCGAAATCATGCGAAAATATAACGACAGTCATCCTTCCCGTTCACCTTTCGCGATCGGGCCGAAAAACGGAGAAATGATAGCGCTACCCTACATACCCTCCACCACACACCTTAAAATTACTTGTTTGATGTAATAACAGGAAAAAAGGACTTCAGATCCAAATACACAAATATTTCGTACAGGAGCTCATGCTAGGTGATTCCGCGATGATGTTTCAAACTATCAGGGATGGTGGAGAAGCGTAAATGTATCAATTCGTAACGTTCTACAGTCAAAGGTATAAGGACAATTTCCTCTTATGACTTTCTACCCGTTCGTTTCCGGACTAGGGCCACTTATCTCAAATTGATACTCCATTATCCATGAAAGTTTGTAACAACACGGAATCAACACGTATATGACGAAATACAAGGGGCGATCAAAAAGTTTCCGTTTGGGGGCGTTGCTACAGCGTATATGACTCCGATGGGACGTGTAGGCAAGGGATTCGTATAGCATTCGTAGCTTTCCGACGTGTGTGTGGTAAATGGGAACCGTGAACTTTGGCGATGTTATTAACAAATGCGTCCAAACAGGACGTTCTTCTCTTGGCTGCCGAAGGACAAAAACCGGTAGACATCCATCTGTGAATAAAGAATGTGTATGGGGCAGCATGTCTGTCGAAAACTACGGTTGTTGTAAGGTGCGCCAATTTCCGTGCTGGATGCGGTTCTATACAAGACGCCGGTCGAACTGGGAGCCAGACTCATACATTTCAGACAAGTGCGAGATCTTCGAGCACCCGCCCTATAGTCCTGATTTCTCCCCATGAGATTATCATGCCTTCTGTTCCTTAAAAAAGGCCTTGAAGGGTCGATAGTTCCTGTCGGACGAGAACGTGCATCACGCAGTTAAGAACTTCTTCACGCAACAGGACACAGTATTTTACCAAACTGGCATTTCCAACATAGTGCGTCGGAGGGATGGTTGCCTCAGAGGTCACGGCGATTTTGCCTGATTAGCACACCGATTCTATACTGTACAGCCTTCGAAAGAAATACACCAAAAAACTGTTATTAAAATTATCAGACATTAATTCTGACATGGTCCATTGTGATTTGTATGTGAGGTAATCTGCGAAAATGAGAGAAAAGATTCTGTACTTTTTAATTACACTGTTTTACTTGTATTAGTCACAAAGGTCAGCTATCTAGGGATATTTGTATAGAGTGATGTAATTAGATCGAACATAGTAAGCTACTTGTGTGGCAAAAATAAGTCTCACGCAAGAGGCACCAAATACGCCCTGACACTGGCCCTAGTTCAGAGTGGAATAAAGTCTACAAGTTTCTTCTGGTACGCCATATACAGCCTGAGGCCACTCACTAATGATAAGATCGCGTATAGCTCTCATATTGTGAGGATTTGGTTTGCTATTTTTCATACGTTATTCCAAATACTCCTAGACATTTTCAGTGGGATTAAATCAAGTGATTTAGCGAGATTGCCGAAGTCCACGGTTGTTATTTTGGAAGACGAAGCGTCAACAACATACTCATGATGTTAACGTAGAAGAAAAAGGAAGACTTGGTCACAGAGATTATTGACATAATCGTCCTGGTTCATATTCTCGGTAGTCTGAATGAATGGACTCGAGCCACGATACGAAAAACATCGCAGAACCTCCATATTGAACTACACCCTCCACACGCGGTGGGTTAAAGACATCTTTGGGGCGTCGATATACTTTAAGCTTTGCATCATTTGAAAAGAATCAAAACTGCGTCTCATTGGCCCATAGTACAAGCCCCCAGTCACTTGCTGTCCAGTTTACATGTTGTTAGGCCCACTAAGACGTGCAGGTTTATGTGCCGCTGTGAGCAATGACCTTATGTGACGTACATGGCTGCAGATGTCTATTGCACGCAGTTCCCTTCGAATATTCGCTCACACAATGTTTGAGATGGACCTGCATTCACTGCCAGTGCCAAATCCTTTTGAAGCGGACTGTCAATGACGAGACGAAAAACTCGGCTCCAGTCCCTGTCGGTTACGATCCTTTAACTGCCATAGGTTTACGCCACGGTACACGACTGCGAGTGATGCGCTGTTCCTTGCAGACACGTTGGACAATCTGCTTGACGCATCGTCAAATGGGGCAGCTTCATTCTCGGTGTGGGCTTGAATACGTCCAAACACAATAGTTCCTTTTTGTCATTGTCACGTCCCTCACGTTGAACCATTTTATTGCTGATACCAAATAACCGATTGGCACACACACAACACTTCGCTGCCACGACTTATGTCAACGGTGGAGACCGCCTGATAGCAGTTCACCATCCACAGTGCTCCGAACCCATTATTGTGTTCTTCTGAGAGAATGACTAATATTTTATCCAATCAGGACGGCGATGGTTCCAATCCCCATCCGGCCGTCAAGATTTAGATTTTCCGTGACGTCCCTACATCGCTTAAGGCGAACCGTTTGACGGTTTCTTTGAAATGACCTGGCCTGTTTTCTTCCCCATCCTTTCCCAACGAAACTTTCTTCTTTTTTTTCGAAACATCTTACCTATCCATGACTCTTAGGACATCATGTCTGAAGGGCACGTTTTCGTCTTACCTGATCGGTGTGGTTAGGATGTGAACGTTTTTGGTTGTAATGATTATTTGTACGAGTTGTTTGTTGTCGGCCTGGGAGGAAGCAGGCAGGGTTAATGAGGCGGGGCCCCGAGCTGAACCCGCGCCACCATTAAGGTATCGATTCGCTGCAGAGCCGCCACCCGCCCACGCCGCCACCTACTGCCGCTCTACGTGCTCTCGCTTATTTATTTGCTTAGCTTTTGGACCCACGTACGCTGTTAGACAATGCAGCTTTAAGCAAAATTAAAACAGACTATCTGAATATAAGGGATGTAAACCAGTCACCAACACGACGTTTATTTCGAGCACCACAGTGAGTAAGGAGCCTTGGATCTACTAGGTATAGTAAACCTGTTCTTCCTCTTGCCTGTGAACTGTCTGACCTGGCCAGGACGGACTGTGTGTTTGTGTGGGATGGGGATGGGGCGGGGGAGGGGGGGTGGTGGGATCACAGTTTCACTAGAAATTTAAAAAAAATGGTTCAAATGGCTCTGAGCACTATGGAACTTAACTACTAAGTCATCAGTCCCCTAGAACTTAGAACTACTTAAACCTAACTAACCTAAGAACATCACACACATCCATGCCCAAGGCAGGATTCGAACCTGCGACCGCAGCGGTCGCGCGGTTCCAGACTGAAGCGCCTAGAACTGCTCGGCCACAGCGGCCGGCTGGCCCAAGAGAACAGCGAGCTTAAAGTCCCGAAATAACCAACAGTGACACATGCCCTCTCACCATGAGACAGTACAGAACTATCTGCGATGCGTATCAGGATGTCCCAATGTCGTCTTACGTTCTACATATTTACGACATCAATCTTGTTCTCCTTTCTGGTCAATTACAACTATGATTTTTTTCCCTAGCATCAGGATTTGAACTGATTCCACTCAAGGTGTGCATCCGTGAACGAGTGCTTCAGCGACATCGGTTGTTGGTAGTTGTTGGTGGAAGTACTTCACAAAACGTATAAAGCATCCATATCTTGCTACACACACAAATATACATCGTACAATCACGGAATCATGACCACTTCTTTAATATTGTGAAAGGCACCGGTCGTCTTTCGTAGAGTGCACGAGTCTTCAAATAAGATGTCGGTGAGGGTCTTTTGCCGTGGACAACTATGCTGCGAGGAACGAAGATTATGGGGGTGGAGCAAGTCTCCAGCGATCAAATATATTATTTT